>NC_090250.1:30861108-30881168 GCF_037325665.1 Littorina saxatilis | reverse complement strand
TTAAAAGGTGTGCGGGTTACCGAATCGATGATATCTTTGTAGATTTGAATATCATCTCCGCCCCCTGCACGACGCGCTCTCTCTCTCTCTCTCTCTCTTTCTCTCTCTCTCTTTCTCTCTCTCTCTTTCTCTCTCTTTCTCTCTCTCTCTCCCTCTCTCTCTCCCTCTCTCTCTCTCTCTCTCTTTCTCTTTCTGTCTCTTTCTCTCTCTGTCTCTCTCCCTCTCTCTTTCTCTCTCTCTCTCTCCTCTCTCTCTCTCTCTCTCTCTCTCTCTCCCTCTCTCTCTCTCCCCACACACACATACAACCCTGCTTACCAAGTCGTGTAGCTTCCATCAAATTAACAGTACCCTGGAATCTCTCTTTGACACTTACAATTCACTTAGGATCGGCATGTATGATATGCCAGCTTTCCATAATCTACTATATAATACTGGTAGGGTTTTCGGTGGTTTTTCGATTCCTGTGACCAAACCGCGCGGATTTGTGCCTTCTCCTTCGGAAGCTGGGCTTATCAGGCAGAATACTGGGCTTCGTCCAGGAATTCCTCAGAGACAGGACCCTGGCGGTCAGGGTCGGACAGTCTGTCTCTAAGTCTCACTCCATTGATATGGGCGTACCTCAGGGGAGCATCATTGCCCCCATCCTCTTCAGCTTGATGCTTCACGATATTGGTCAGATTGGCCTGGAAGGAGGAACAATGTCTCTGTACGCAGATGACCTAGCCTTCTGGATGGAACCAGTCAGACACCACATGACTGAGCAGAACAGACTCAAGTATCAAGCGCAAATTGACAAGATCGCAAAGTATATGCTTGCAAACGGCTTTGAACTCTCACACGAGAAGACAGTGTTCCTGGTGTTCACAAGAAGAAGGGGGCTCAAAGCCCAGTACCACCTGACCCTAAACGGAATGCAAATCAAACCAAGCAAAACTGCAAAGTTTCTTGGGGTCACGATCTCTGATGATCTGATCTGGCAACAACACATCGACTCTCTAATTGTCAAAGCCCGACGATCAGTCAACCTGATCAAGGTTCTAAAATCTCAGACCTGGGCAGCTGGTAAAGCCCTTGTGCACCTGGTAAAGGCGCTGGTCCGCTCCAGACTAACATACGGACAAGAAGCCTACTTCAGCATGCCACAAAGCCTCTGGAACAAACTGGAACGCCTGGAGCTCTCAGCCTTAAAACTGGCTCTGGGCGTTCCAAAAGGGGCCATAAACTGTCTCGCCTATCAGGAAGCAGGCATGATCCCCCTGAAGGAAGAATGTCACCTCCGCTGCGCTCAGTTCGTTGCTCGAGCATCGGCTGTACCCAACACTGTACAGGAAGTGTTCACGGCAACCTTCCATCCGACACAAACCTCCTGGCACGAGACCTGGAAAGAAAAGAAAACATGCTTGGCGGAGCGGTACAAAACCCTCCACGACCATACCATAGATGTACTGACCCAGTGCCAAATTGACCAGACACGAATGGCTGAGCTGCCAACCAATCCGTACCCATCATGGCTGATCGAAAAGCCACAGATCAGCCACACGTATGGCGACGCAGTTTCCAAAAAGAAGAACCCACTCCTCCTAGCGACCATGGCCAAGGAGATTCTGGACGGCAGGCTCCGCAACTACCTCAAAGTCTACACGGACGGCTCTGTCCTGGACAACGGCGAGGTGGGTTGTGCTTTTGCGATCCCAGAGTTCAACTTGGTGCGAAAATATAAACTAAACGAGGGGGTCAGTATCTTCACGGCGGAGATGTATGCCATTCTCATGGCCTGCTCCCACGTGAACGACAACATGGCCATACCCATGGGAGTGGCAATCCTCTCAGACTCGAAATCCTCCTTGCAAGCGCTGGCAAGCGAGACAGGCAACAGACCAGAACTCCGCATGGAAATCCAGGCTCTATGTCACCAAATTATGGTTCGGGGCACCGACCTCGTTCTCATGTGGTTACCATCCCACACAGGCATCAGGGGCAATGACCTGGCTGACAGGGCAGCAAAAGCCGCGGCCCTCTCCGAGGGCCCGGTCCTAGACCTGAAATATTCGGTCACAGAAGCGAAAGGCAAACTGGCTAAGGCTGTGAGAAAAGGGTATGGCGAGACCCTCAAGGAAAGATGCACAAAGCACGGATGGCTAGCGCTGCCTCCGGACAGAAAGGGCCACCATCACCCGTTCCCCCTGAAGGAGATGCAGCTGCTCCGGCGCATTCGCACCGTGAGCTCCTACTACTCCTTCACCTTCCCCCGCTGCGAATGTGGAATGGCCCTAGACTTCCACCACCTCTTCGCAGGTTGCCAACCTCTGACCCCGGAGATGGCAACACTCTCCCAGTACAGGACTTCCCACGGACTAAGTCTACACGACTTCCTCCGACCTCATCAGTCCCTCGGCCTGATACCGATGAGAACCTTGACCCGTTCCATCCTGAAATCGTCTGTTGCCAAATGGTTCTGAGGATGCTGGAGATGCAGGCCCAGCCAGAACCAGTTCAGACTTTCGAAGGATACCCCCAAACACCCCATCCTGTCAGGCCCACCCCCATTCCTGAAATCGTCTGTGGCCAAATGGCTCTGAGGTTGCTGGAGGCATAGGCCCAGCCAGATCCAGTTCAGACCTTAGAAGGACCTCCCCCCAATCCTCCCTCCTGCTGCCAACCGTCGAAAGGACAAGGAACCCAGAGGTCTGTTGGTAGAGCCTTGGCCCTGGAAAGGACAGGGTTCCCGACCCTCTATCTTTTTTTTTTTTTCTTTTTCTTTTCTTCCCTCGTACCACAACCATCTAAGGTTCCCCATATTAAACTATGTGTATCTATGTTTATATCAATAGTAAATGTCTATGTGTTTATTGTTAGTAAATGTTCTACGTTACATGTATTATGAGTGTATCTTAGGTCTACATATTAATCTAGCTGGATGATCTCGGCATAGCACACCTTACTTCATTAAGCTACAAACTATTTGCTATTACTACTATTATTGCTATTATTATTATTATTATTATTATGAACCAACCACTTCCTTCGCTGCACCTGCCCACCTGCCGTGTTTTCCGCCGACGGGGCCGAAATCGCGTGTGGCCCGTGCACTTGTAAGTTATTCCTTACTCTTTAATTATTTACTATTATTATTATTATTGTTATTACTATTATTTTTATTATGAACAAATCATTTCCTTCGCTGCACTCGCCCACCTGCCGTGTTTCCGCCGGCGGGGCCGAGGTCGCGTGTGTCCCGTGCGCTAGGCTTATAGTTAATGCCACGTTACATTCATATACTCCATGTGTCACCTTAGGTGTATATATTAGATTAGACAGCCAGCCTCTGCCTACCATATCTGAGACGTCCGTCTCTTTTGGGAGGAGGAGGGTGGCCTTTGTAGCTGTGCGAGAGTATGCGAACGACTGTGTATGACAGTGTAAATAGCCTATCCTCTTTTTCTCACCCCCACCCCAGAGGGGGTTACAGAGACACATCTCTGGCCTCCTCACCTGACCCCCTTCCCATGCCTCTGTAGACAGAGGGTGCCATAAAGGCGTTGATGAATAAACCGACATAAAGTCGCAGCCCTGTACATATGTTTTTAACCGGCCAGTATAGGTCCTAGGGAGGACCGGGTTTGCTTTTCGCCAGTTGACTAGCCGCCGAATCCACAAGTACGTAGAGGGTGCCTCGGCTTCTCCACCACGACCCTCCTTGGTCTGACACTCACTCCTTTGCCATGATCAGTCGGATGCCACTTTCACAATTTTATTCTAAAGTACCAACAAATCAAATCAATTCCCTTCCGGAATAGCAACGTTCCACGTTTCTTGAATACAAAAGCATTTCTACCTCGGAATGAAAGAATATATCTCTACAATCGTGTATCCCCTGCAAGGAATTGATTTTAAATCCTGTTCTTCCAGCATTTCCATTGCGGAAAGTAAAAGGTTTTTTTTTTTTTTTTTTTTGTTTTGTTTTTTTTTTGTGTTTTTGTTGTTGTTGCTCATCTTCACCCAGGCACACATCGTAGAGCTTCGGCTCTGATATCTTTGACCCAAATTGCTCTAAGCAGAGAGGTCGTTAAACTGTATTTTCGTCGTAGTAGGTAACGGTGTAAATTACTTGCCATGTTCATGTCCATTATACGTTTTCCATATTCCATATGTGTCATTTAATTGTGTGTTGCTTGATGCCATGTATGTATGTGTGTGTGTGTGTACATGACTTTAAATAAGCATGGATGGATGTGTGCACTCGATTGTGTGTGTGAACCATGTATATATTTTCTGTTGTCAATTACATATGTTATACTATGCGTTTGAATCATTAAGTATTTTAGACGTCAAACTTTTTTTCGTATCTTCACGATGGCTTTTTACCCGTTTAAATTTTAATGCTTCCAACTTTCAAAGCGCTGCACGGCTGGGAAGAGATGCGCACTTTTATCACTGTTGTTAATGTAGACGTAATCATGGATTCATGCAAACGTCATACCTGCTGTATTTTATTTTGTTTGTTTGTATAGTCGCGTGCGGTCGCGCAGTCTTTTTGGTCAGTTCCGATTACCTCCCATTGATGCGAAAACCTATATGACTGTTTTTTGTTATTTTTCTCTCTGTTAATTCACCAGTGGCTATGTAACATGTGTTATACCTTATAGGTTCCAGCGACTAAATATTTTCCCCCGGTGCAACCATAGACATGTACGTCATCATGATCTCCCCTTAATTTGACCGTTATTTTGGCTGTCTTAGTGAAATGGTAAGATATATCTCTATGTTTTTTACATGTAAGTGTTCGGAAAAAATACAGTTATAGCAGTTATGTACAAAAATAAGCAGCATATGCTCTTTTCGCCAAAGTAAAGTCCTTTTCGTCGTAGTAGGTAACGGTGTAAATTACTTGCCATGTTCATGTCCATTATACGTTTTCCATATTCCTTATGTGTCATTTAATTGTGTGTTGCTTGATGCCATGTATGTATGTGTGTGTGTGTGTACATGACTTTAAATAAGCATGGATGGATGTGTGCACTCGATTGTGTGTGTGAACCATGTATATATTTTCTGTTGTCAATGTTGTCAATTACATATGTTATACTATGCGTTTGAATCATTAAGTATTTTAGACGTCATACTTTTTTTCGTATCTTCACGATGGCTTTTTACCCGTTTAAATTTTAATGCTTCCAACTTTCAAAGCGCTGCACGGCTGGGAAGAGATGCGCACTTTTATCACTGTTGTTCATGTAGACGTAATCATGGATTCATGCAAACGTCATACCTGCTGTATTTTATTTTGTTTGTTTGTATAGTCGCGTGCGGTCGCGCAGTCTTTTTGGTCAGTTCCGATTACCTCCCATTGATGCGAAAACCTATATGACTGTTTTTTGTTATTTTTCTCTCTGTTAATTCACCAGTGGCTATGTAACATGTGTTATACCTTATAGGTTCCAGCGACTAAATATTTTCCCCCGGTGCAACCATAGACATGTACGTCATCATGATCTCCCCTTAATTTGACCGTTATTTTGGCTGTCTTAGTGAAATGGTAAGATATATCTCTATGTTTTTTACATGTAAGTGTTCGGAAAAAATACAGTTATAGCAGTTATGTACAAAAATAAGCAGCATATGCTCTTTTCGCCAAAGTAAAGTCCTTTTTTCTTCTGGTTTCTTATATGTGTCACAGCACACCGCAAGCTTTTAGGCGAATAGCAAGTGAGTGGTATATATATATCATCAATTTTATAGTAGGTAACCCAGGCACACATCGTAGAGCTTCGGCTCTGATATCTTTGACCCAAATTGCTCTAAGCAGAGAGGTCGTTAAACTGTATTTTCGTCGTAGTAGGTAACGGTGTAAATTACTTGCCATGTTCATGTCCATTATACGTTTTCCATATTCCTTATGTGTCATTTAATTGTGTGTTGCTTGATGCCATGTATGTATGTGTGTGTGTGTGTACATGACTTTAAATAAGCATGGATGGATGTGTGCACTCGATTGTGTGTGTGAACCATGTATATATTTTCTGTTGTCAATGTTGTCAATTACATATGTTATACTATGCGTTTGAATCATTAAGTATTTTAGACGTCATACTTTTTTTCGTATCTTCACGATGGCTTTTTACCCGTTTAAATTTTAATGCTTCCAACTTTCAAAGCGCTGCACGGCTGGGAAGAGATGCGCACTTTTATCACTGTTGTTCATGTAGACGTAATCATGGATTCATGCAAACGTCATACCTGCTGTATTTTATTTTGTTTGTTTGTATAGTCGCGTGCGGTCGCGCAGTCTTTTTGGTCAGTTCCGATTACCTCCCATTGATGCGAAAACCTATATGACTGTTTTTTGTTATTTTTCTCTCTGTTAATTCACCAGTGGCTATGTAACATGTGTTACAGAATTGCACCGGTGTAAGGGTTAACATTTTATTTTTCACCAAGAGAATATAATTCATTATATGCGGGATAATGTGCGGGGGGGGGGGGGGAGGGGTGCAAACAACATTTTCACAAGCACATAACCAACAAAATGACATCGCATGCGCAGCACACAAAGTGCGTAGCACGGGTACCACTAGTCAAGTGTATTCTCCTGTCCGTTCAATAAGATAGACTCCTCTCACGTTCGCCTAAAGAATACCTAGCTTACTTGAAGTGCAACGATTGCTGTTGCCAATAAACGGCGGATAACAATATACAGTAGTTTAATAAACCTTCTCCTCCCAAACTAAGAAGAAAGAGCATGGTGCGTGCCTGCGATTTGAATGTCCTCGTTTGTTTGCTTAACGCCCAGCCGACCACGGTGCTGCTTTGACATATAACGTGCGCCACACACAAGACAGAAGTCGCAGCACAGGCTTCATGTCTCACCCAGTCACATTATTCTGACACCGTACCAACCAGTCCTAGCACAAACCCCATAATGCCAGACGCCAGGCGGAGCAGCCACTAGATTGCCAATTTTAAAGTCTTAGGTATGACCCGGCCGGGGTTCGAACCCACGACCTCCCGATCACGGGGCGGACGCCCTACCACTAGGCCAACCGTGCCGGTCCTCGACACTCTAGATCTGCTGTCTTATCTATCGTATCTACACAGTCCACGATAAGTGGTTCTTAGTTAAAGTAGAATGTACTTTCAAGGCACACTTCTTCACTCAGCATCTCAGATCTTGCCAAAGTTGTTTAATTTTTTTTATTTTTTTTTTTACATAAGATGGGACCATCCCTCTACTTGGTCACATACCAAAAATCAACACCCTGACTATTTGCCGTATGTGTGTGTGTGTGTGTGTGTGTGTGTGTGTGTGTGTGTGTGTGTGTGTGTGTGTGTGTGTGTGTGTGTGTGTGTGTGTGTGTGTTTTTAATCAATTATTTCTTAAAAAGTCACTTGTGACATTTACGAAATGTATTTGTAAAAAAAATCTAACTGTGCAGAAAGAGCAGCCAGGCTGTTAATTTTTTGTATGTGACCGAGTGGAGGGGTGGTCTTATCCCATGTACAAGCCTGGCCAGATCTGAGATGGTGAGCCCGAATGTTTTCACAAGAAGGAGTGCGCCTTTATATCATGCATTCCTTCCCGTAAGATCCTGCACCATTTAAGGGGTACCATCCAGAGACTCGCCCAGAACAGACAGGAGTGGAGGTCCTGTGTTGCTGCCCTACATGCCAACCGGCATAACGGGAAGAAAGTAAGTAGGCAAATTCCTTCCCGTGTGAGCGATCATGTCAACCACCACATCTGTCCAGACAGTTTGCACGCAATCAGAGCATCCTTCCACTGGAACCACTGTCAACAGCCTGGCTGTGCTCTGTGCAGAGTGGACATTTGTTAGCCTGAATTAATTCCACATGTTCACACTGGTGTCAGTTACGAAATTAATTGAACAAAATTTCCCCACTCTGCACTTTTGCACAAAAATTCTGAATTTTTACCACCTCTCTTGGTTCTGAACTAAACGCTCTCGTTATAGCCCGCGATTCAGCTTACCAACTACAAAGGGACACATTTAGTCCAACATAAACTCTGACCGCGATGATACAACTCGCAAAAAAATGCCAGACACTTTTGAGTTCATATTGCCCACGTGTTCACCTCTGAGGTTCTATGAAATACCAGCCTGAGTGGGTTCAAGAGCTCAATGTAAATGAAACAGTTACAATACATTCCTCCGGCCTGTTATCGAGAGGGGGCTTTTAGGCGGCAGTGTTGGTTACTGAACTGTACACGTGACTGGGATCTGGTTTGATTCATCGGGAAATCTGACTATTTGTGTATTCTGTTAGTGAAATACCATGCACCAAGCTGTATATCGTTGTAAATTGTACCGATATTTAGAACCTTTCTCCTGAAAATCTGATCTTCTTTGAACAAACAGGCATCAGCAAAAAGCTGGCATCAAGCTCAGACTGAGAAACAATCCGGCAAACCCACAGCAGTGGCCTCAGTTGGCCTTATGCAGAATGTTTGACTGTGTCAAAACTTTGAATATTTGTTCCTGTATATACACACAGACATTATCTCGCCCCGACTTTGGTCAAGTTTCACCCGGGTCAACTGCCCACTCATACACATCAAGGTAATCGTCTCAAGGTGAGCATTGAGAGTCCTTCACACATTGTCTTGACAACAACGTACGCCGTATGGTCCACTGAGGAAACAGACATAATAATTTAGCCCAACTCAATGCATGACACGTTCGCCTGTAAGGCCTTCCTTAAATAGATGAATATCGGAAATAACTCCGTCCGGTTGTGGTCTGAATATAGAATAATTTAAACATAAAATGTTGTCTTCCCGACAGATTTCTGCGTGAATTTCGACAAGTTCATTTCCTGTACGCTGATAGATTGGATTATAAATTTGATTTGATTGATTTATCATTTTTTAATTATCATGTACGTACTTATTCGTTCATTCTATTTCATGTATAAAAAAATCTTTTTTCGTTTTCTCAACTGGGCCATGTCCACCAATACGATCAGTGCCAAAATGCACGTGTGGAGCTTCGTCCTGACAGAAATAGCCCACTAAGGTCTTCACTACAAGCCATAGGCATAGCACCGTGTGTGTGTGCTCTAAACTCAAACCACTGTTGACCCTTCTACTCAGGCCTGTTTGTTCGTGCTCCAAGTAGGGGCAAATCCTCAGGCACTTCCACAGAACACGAGCCTTTTTAATGGTGCAAAAACAGTTCTACAGTTGTAGACGTAAGGATGTAAGTCGTTCGCATTAGTATACTCGTAAAACAGTTCTTAAAGCGCATGTTGACTTAATAAAATGTGTCGGTAAACACAAACGACTTTACCCGAAATCCTGATCAGAAATCCTACTGTATTCTCAGTCACCCCAAGCATTCAAACGAGCACTTAAAACGCACCTCTTCAAGAAATACAACCCCTGATTTTGTTTTCTCAGTCCATCAGTAGGCTGCATGTAGTGTATTTGTTGTTTTAGTGATAATTTTTATAAACATCTAGGACTGTTTTCAGCATTGTTGATAACATGTTCTGTTTGATTAAGGGTATTCAGCTGGTATTTCCTTGTTTTTTACTACCTATTTTATTCATGTTTTTATTACTAAGTTAGTGGAAGAATCTTTTGTAATGTATGTGTGATGGTGTATGCTTTTAATTAAGCGTTGTTGACTATGAATGTAGATGTAAATGCTTGTATAACTGTGTTTTTAATTTTAAATGTGTCAAGCGCAAAGAGCATAATTGTAAAGTTATGATGTTGCGCTATATAAATGCTCATTTATTATTATTATTATTATTCTGTTGACTTGCGTGTTTAATATTAGCCGAACGTTTCATATACAAAAATTTAGGTTATTTCTCAGCATCAAATTCTTTTAACGATAAAGTTTTAACCCTTTAAAAAGCCATCACACTCTCTCTCTCTCTCTCTCTCTCTCTCTCTCTCTCTCTCTCTCTCTCTCTCTCTCTCTCTTTCTTTTTTTCTCTGTCTGTCTCTCTGTCTGCTTTCTCTCTCTCTCTCAATCACACACACACACACACACACACACACACACACACACACACACAAACACACAAACACACACACACACACACACACACACACACACACACACACACACACACGTCTTCTAACATTATCGACAAAAAAGACAGATTCCTTGACGACGTATATTACACAAACTCCACCAGGGGGGTAGCAACAGCAACACTAACATAAAAACCTTCCGAGATTGTAGGCCACACAAAAGACATTCAACCTCAGGCAGATGCAAACGGTACTGTTTTCTTCCCAAGTTAATGCACCGCTCTTCCTTCAAACTTGCCAAGCAGGTTTTGTCATTAACCACGACTTACGATACGTTACAAAAAGCGTCTTGAATCACTTACAAGTCTACTAAGTCTGTCGAATGATTCTTCTGCGCACCTGGTTAGACCTATTAAAAACGGATTTCACACACAAAAAATCGATGCCAATAGCCTTCGAAAAGCGAAAGCCATGCAAACTAATACAACGAATTGGGATTTAAATCTATGAAATGGGAAAAGCATTGGTGGTTGAGTGGTTTTAGCCTGTCGAGCTGGCTGGGGACTTTCAATCCGGTTGAAAAATCAATGTGTTTCGATGTAAATCTTGCTACTGGTTTATTTAGTCGTGGAAATTGATGGCCGACGCGAGGATACAACGTCTGGAATAAAGAATGTTACCCCCCCCCCCCCCATCCACACTCCCTGGCTTTCAGTTTGTGTTTGGTGACCCACACATAACAGAGTAAAACTGAAAGCAGATGACACAATAGGTGTACAGCTCTGTACAGTCTCTCGCGCACGCAACTGTTTCTTTATCAAGACATTGTTGCATAATAATCCTTTCTGTCATAATATCAGTGAAAGAATATGAAACGAACCTCCCAACTTTAAATCAAAATACAGAGCCATTAGGGGCTAACTTACTTGTACTGTTATTGGCCACGTGTCTTTATCTAAATCCGGGTGGCGAAAGGAACATTTGGCGGTGATACTGACTAGTCATAAATTACAAAATATATGCGATCAAAGCCTTTTTTTCTTACAGGTATCAAAGGATAAATTCAGGGGTGTGTTCTTGCAAGTGTGATGACATTTTCAATATTTCACAGCTAATTAAATATCGATTACGGGGCTTCATATTTCATTTCGTACTTTGATGCTTTGATGTCTTCAAATGCTGTTGTGCAAATACCAGAATACGTACGGCATAGCGGGGGGCAGTTCATATCCTGGGGATGATAAAAAGCAGTGGGGTGGGCTTGGGACACGTGGGTGAGTGATATGGTGTCGTGACAGGGAAAAGGGTGAGTGAATGGGTGTCGTGATAGGGAAAAGGGTGAGTGAATGGGTGTCGTGACAGGGAAAAGGGTGAGTAAATGGGTGTCGTGACAGGGAAAAGGGTGAGTGAATGGGTGTCGTGACAGGGAAAAGGGTGAGTGAATGGGTGTCATGACAGGGAAAAGGGTGAGTGAATGGGTGTCGTGACAGGGAAAAGGGTGAGTGAATGGTGTCGTGACAGGGAAAAGGGTGAGTGAATGGTGTCGTGACAGGGAAAAGGGTGAGTAAATGGGTGTCGTGATAGGAAAAAGAGTGAGTGAATGGTGTCGTGATAGGGAAAAGGGTGAGTGAATGGTGTCGTGACAGGGAAAAGGGTGAGTGAATGGTGTCGTGATAGGGAAAAGGTTGAGTGAATGGTGTCGTGACAGGGAAAAGGGTGAGTGAATGGTGTCGTGATAGGGAAAAGGCTGAGTGAATGGTGTCGTGACAGGGAAAAGGGTGAGTGAATGGGTGTCGTGACAGGGAAAAGGGTGAGTGAATGGGTGTCGTGACAGGGAAAAGGGTGAGTGAATGGGTGTCGTGACAGGGAAAAGGGTGAGTGAATGGGTGTCGTGACAGGGAAAAGGGTGAGTGAATGGGTGTCGTGACAGGGAAAAGGGTGAGTGAATGGGTGTCGTGACAGGGAAAAGGGTGAGTGAATGGGTGTCGTGACAGGGAAAAGGGTGAGTGAATGGGTGTCGTGACAGGGAAAAGGGTGAGTGAATGGGTGTCGTGACAGGGAAAAGGGTGAGTGAATGGGTGTCGTGACAGGGAAAAGGGTGAGTGAATGGTGTCGTGACAGGGAAAAGGGTGAGTGAATGGGTGTCGTGACAGGGAAAAGGGTGAGTGAATTGTGTCGTGACAGGGAAAAGGGTGAGTGAATGGTGTCGTGACAGGGAAAAGGGTGAGTGAATGGTGTCGTGACAGGGAAATGGGTGAGTAACGGTTGGAGCGAGTGTGGTGCAAGGTTATTGTTATTGTTTTCTTAATCTCCTTACAACACCCCCCCTGACCTCCCCCTCGCCCCCATCACTGTGCCCCCCCCCCCCCCCATCCCCGTCCGTCCAAAATAAAACCCCTTTCAAACAGCTGTGTTCTATTTTCTACCATGTGGAAGTCATTGTGTGTGTGCGAGTGAGTGTGCGAGCGCGTGTGAGTACTGTTGTTAGTTTAGCATTGTGTTTTTTGTTCCTTTTATTGTTATATGATTGTCTACCATAATTCACAATTATTATTTTGACATTATTTCAAACTTGTTATATTACATTCGTCCGCCAAATTTCATTTGCTTTTTAAGAGTACGCTCATAAGCCTAGCTTGTTGTGCTCCATGTTCCTTATTTCATGTATGCGGCAATATTCTAATGAAATTTACTGAATAAACTTGTTTAAACCAAACAGCAGTGTTCTGAATAGACTACCGCACGCCTAATGGGCAATAACTGGTTCTGTGACACGCCAAATACACCATCAATAAGCACAACCCTTGAAATCCGGCCCGTTTTGTCTTTCTGTGCCAACACAGCCTCCTTTGTACCCGTCACGGCAGAGGGCTGTTGTCAAGTTAATGAGGCAACCGAAAAGGCAATTCAGGCATGTTTAAAATGCGAAAACCTCGAAATCCTATACAAAACACACACTGGCTGAAAGCGCGTCAAAGAGCTCTTTTACCTAACGACACGCTAGTAATGAAAACCAGGTGCACAGGTTTTTAAAGGTCCCATAGGTGTGTATAAATTCCGTAAAGAGTGATATGAGTTAACAAGTTTTCGTGAGATCAAACGTTTGGAAAAGTAGAGACGGGTGTTGGAAGTTGACCGAGGGTGCAAATTAGGCCCTATAGTCTTACATAAGAAAAAAAGGAAACGAAAGTTTTAAGCAAGTGCGGTCTTTATTACTATGTTTATCAGTGAGTCGTTACAATGTCGTGTATATATATGTGTCTCCTCGTGCAAACAAACATGTACGCACGCCCACAAGCACGCACGTACGCGCGTACACACACACACACACACACGCACCGCACACACACACACACACACACCCACACCGCACCCACACACACCCACACCCACACATACTCACACACACACACAAACACCCAAACATCCCCATCCCCACCCCACCATATCCCCCACCTTCCACCCTACACACACACCACAAAAACTCCCACCCTTATACGATCAAATATTGATCGAAAATCTCTCACCCAAGATAACAAATCCCGACTTCAATCACCTGCCATCAAATCAACCAGCACCAAAAGAATCTAACTCTCCCAGAAACCGAACAGACCCCCCAAGGCCTACTCCCAACCTCGGGAGGAAAACACACCTTCCCGATCAATAGATTGATGAGACAATAGCTCTGTCGGCAGCCTTTTAGTGGAGACACTACATCCCCAAGAGGCTTTGTTACGTATTTTGCCTTCTAAGCCACCCTCTGTGTCATCTTGCCTTTGTAGTGGATTTTACTGAGAATTAATTAACAACAGTGAAGTACCGTACTAGTATTATCTATTATTTTTTTGTTAAAAAAAAACCCAATCCTCCCCTGTATAAAATATCATCTGCACCGTCAAACAAAGATCTGTTCGTGCTCTTATACGGAATACGAGCATCCGTTAACTTACAGACAAGCTCCTTCCCGTGTAAACAGTTAAGTTCACCGCCTCTGATCTGTCCTGACTTTTACATGGGATAAGCTCATTTCTCCACTTGGACACATACCAAAAACTAACAGCTCTGTGCACAGTGGGGATGTTTTTATGAATCAATTTCGTAACAGCAACTAGTGGCTTTCAAGATATTCATTCAACCCAGAAAATTCAACTCTCCACAGCAAGCAGTCAGGGTGTTGATTTTTGGTATGTGTCTTAGTGGAGGGATGGTCTTATCCCACGTTTGTTTGTTTGTTTGTTTGTTTGTTTGTTTGTTTGTTTGTTTGTTTGCTTAACGCCCAGCCGACCACGAAGGGCCATATCAGGGCGGTGCTGCTTTGACATATAACGTGCGCCACACACAAGACAGAAGTCGCAGCATAGGCTTCATGTCTCACCCAGTCACATTATTCTGACACCGGACCAACCAGTCCTAGCACTAACCCCATAATGCCAGACGCTTATCCCACGTAAAAGCCTGGACATATCTTTGATGGTGAGCATAAGCCTTTACACAACTGGAAGGAATGCATGTTTAATGTCCCCTGAATACCACCGTGAGTAAAAGGAAAGCTGAGTAGTTTGCCTGGCGGTTTCCTACGATGGAAAGTTATCGCCGCTTACTGATTTTTTTTTTTAAATCGTTCTTCTCCTACAGGACATGGTAATGTTCAGTAATCATAAAATTGTTTTACTGCTCATTTAAAATAAACGGCTATCCTGAAAAGGGGGGAGGGGGGAGGGAGGTGCACAATTTGATACCTTACTTTTCTGCTGTAAGCTACAAATTTTGTAAATACACGTACATATAGTGTATATATCTTAACATGACCAATTTTATTTTTTCTACATCTCATTCGACTGCACAAGTAAACCGCATAGGACACTGTAATTACATTTACAATTTAGACGAAAAACACGATTTACTCACTAAAATACAACCGCCCTTAAAAATTAACCCAAGAACTACACTTTAAAATATTCTAGCATTGTCTACAGAGGAAATCAGTGCTTCGTCCCTCACAGTATTTTCTCTCCGCGTACAGTGACATTGTTTTGTATTCGTTCTTAATAAATAATGAACAAAAGACAGTTAACAGTCCCTGCACTGCAAGGCCCTGTCAATAATTCAGCCCTCGGCGTGATAAAGAGAAACGGGATACCGGTGTTGTTGGGCAGCAACACATGAACAAAGTGCATTAAACTCTCTTCAAGAATTACAAAAAATCCTGAAAGACGAAATAAGTCAATGTCAGCAGTAAGCCGAGGAAGCTAGACAGAACACAGTGCTCCCGACAAAGCTTAATGCTTTAGAAAAGGTTTTACAATTGACCGATCATTACGTATTCACACAGTCGGGACGAACAAACCTAGGCCAAACATACACCCACACACACACGCACGCACGCACGCACTCACGCACGCTCACACACACACGCACACACACACACACACACACACACACACACTTACATACACACACACACACACATATATATTTATGGCTGGATTGAAGAAATCCCAATTTTAACCTTTAAGGTGTAACTGCACGGAGAAACAACGATGATTCCCAAAATATTAGCGACTCTAGAGGTCCTTGAACAAAAATCATAATATTAACCTTGCAAGGAATAACACAAACAAAACAGGTCCGCACATACGTCCACCCAAATATCTAGAAATCTCGGCGACAAGAAATAAAAGGCCTTCCAAGACATGCCGTAAAGAACGGTCTTCACACCATTAACGAAACCTTATAAGAGCTCACGAAGAGGTGGCTGATATTTGTTTCAAACCTGATCGATCCTTTCAGAACGGGGAAAGATTTCCACTTGTTCAGTATGTCCTGTTGTGTTGAGCACAATTGTTCACAGTATCACACACACAAACACACAGACACACGCGAGCGTCTTCTTCTAGCGGTGTGACACATAACTCTGGCAGCTAAATGTCGCCATCATGATCAAACATAATCGTTGTTACCGGCTCAAGTGTTTCTGTTCTACCGCTCTCGAAAAAAGCCAACAGACGGATGGGGACCGGTGTCTCGGTTTCGTTGGTCCCTTTCAAACCACATTTCACCCTAAGAACAAAGAAAAAGGAGAAGAAGAAAACTACCACGGACAAAATAACAATTAATTGGCACAGCTTTTCGTATATTGCTGATAAAAAGGCGTCCTAAATGTGTCCTACGTCCTTAACCTTTTCGAACGAGTTTGTCTAAAAATGTAAGAGCGTATTTGAAAGAGACTAACTATGCACACTCACATTTAAACGTCGGTCCACATGTGGTCCTTCAATCTTATTGTCACAAAATACCTTGACTTATTTCAACAGATGACGCAACATCCTCAACGCCTTTTGTTCAGTCCTGTGAATCAGCTAACTCTTTTCGTGCAAGACAAATCTTTGTGTGAAGCAAAAGAAAAATAATAAAATCTCCTAAGATAAATAAAGTTCACAACGTCAGCGAACAGATGCCGCTGCCAAACCAATTCTTTGGGGGCGTTAAATTCCCCCGTCACCCGGTCGTGAAGGTAGGAGTTGAATGAACAGAGTTCTGGCAGAGAGCACAGAACGCGCACAGAGAGAGAGAGAGAGAGAGAGAGAGAGAGAGAGAGAGAGAGAGAGAGAGAGAGAGAGAGAGAGGGGCGGAGAGAGAGAGACAGAGAGAGAGAGAGGGAAACTGAAACTGAAACTGAACTTTATTACCAAAGGATAGAGGTTTTAGGATAAGCCTAATCTTACAACCTGTCCCTTATACAAACACTTAATACAGACGCACATAGAATAGGGAGAGAGAGAGAGAGAGAGAGAGAGAGAGAGAGAGAGAGAGAGAGATAGAGACAGAGAGAGAGAGAGAGGGAGATCGAGAGAGAGGGAGAGAGAGAGAGAGACAGAGAGAGAGAGACAGAGAGAGAGGGAGAGAGAGAGAGAGAGAGAGAGAGAGAGAGAGAGAGAGAGAGAGAGAGAGTCGGTTCCATGACCAAACCACTCGAAGGAGCAAAGCCCTAGGTCAAGAAATGGCCGGCCACTTGAACGCCACAACGTTCGGACAAGATGTTTCTTTAAAGACTGACACACACAGCACACTTGTCGTCACTGTTTCTTTTCCCATATCGATAAGAACTGTTGGCTGAACGCTTGTGTGCGATACTGCCACCTGAATCAGGCAAATGCCAGAAGAAGAAAAATAACTGTACAAGAAAAACTATTAGTGTCACAGAACGAAAAACACAAACCAGTTGTGCAATCATTGTGCACTAAGCTATACGAAAACAATTAACAATGTGACTGTTATTGTCATCTTAGACAATCTGCAAATTGTGTGTACACCAAGTCGTCACCTTTTGGCTGTACATTTTCCCCACCATATTCGGCGATCTTGGGGAAAGAGGATAAAAGCAAAGGAATCCATGAAAGGTGCATATATAAAGAAACAGTACTAAGCATACATACTTAATCTGTCTAAATCAAGAGTACAGTGGACAAACCAACCAAGAAACCTGCCAACAAACAAATAAATGAGTCAATAAAACAATATGGTAACAAAAAATATAACACAAAATGATTGCAAACAATCGCTCTCAGCACTGAAAAAAGAGAAAGTGAGTCGCATACCACACTGGTCACAGTGTCGCCAAGGTTACTGGCACTCAGGGAATGTTGACAGACAAAATGGCAGCTGAGAGGCTTTCGGGATTGCGCTGCTTTATACCAACATCTGGCTAGTGTCTGGGACCCGAAAATAACATGACAACCAACAAGAGGACTTCTTCAGACCGGCTGAACAAGCCAATGGAGATTTAAAAGATACGCTTATGACACCTTGAGAGGGAATTTTTTTCCACAGAACCGACCCATGAAAAGTTGAGAGACTATTGTTACCTGTACCACGCCAAGTCTCAATGAATAGGCCCTTAGAGGAAAACATAAGGCGTAAATACCACCTTTTAAAACTCTGGTGTTTTTGTGGGTGTTTTTTCCCGGTGACTCAGTGACAGAATAATAATAATAATGCAAACTTTTATAGCGCTATTCTAGAAATGTCTACTCTTAGCGCTTTACAATACATACATCGACCAAGCATACTATACACGCACAGGCAAAGAAACCGACCAAACATAACCAACAAACTATACATGCACAGGCAAAGAAAACGACCAAACATGCAATACACGCACAGGCAAAGATAACGACCAAACATAAACAAACATACTATGACCAAACATAACCAACATACTATACGCGCGCAGGCAAAGAGAACAATCAGCACATGTAATAATTACTGACAACTAATAATGCAGGCATACAGTGACAGTCCAATACACAGCCTAAGCACAAGAACCACAGTAGGCTTCTATATAAAAACGTGTCAACAGTACTATTTACACACACACACAAACAGTGCTGGCACAAAGCGCAGAAAATATATATACACGTTATTTTAGAACAGAGATTATCCTTCTGCCTTACGTCACGTGACCTCCATAATTATTGACTGTCTTGCTTTGTGCAGACTGGTTCAAAATGGTATCAATAAAATGTTACCTTGAAACCAGACGGACCCATTCAAACGCTTTAATTGTATACTTCAGACCGCTGCTAACATTAAAAGCGTGTTCGCCTACATAGCCTATTGTTAACAGCAAACATAAATAACGCGTTCCACTTTGACACTATGACACACATTTCCAGATGCATGTACTTAGATTTGAAGTTATGGATATAACGGTTCAGAATTAACGCTTGTCTCTAACATGGTCTCTTCTTTGTCCTACTTGTGAAGGCGGCAAAGGCATCACGTTACAGTGCTTCAAAAACGGAAGACTTCCAACTTTGCAGCACGATCAAGGACTTATACTGTAAAGGCTTCGCGAAGTCTTTTTTCTTTCATCGAAAAATCAGCGCCAGAACTTCGTGCAGCGAGCTTCGTGAAGTAGATTTTGTTTGCTTGCTTAACGCCCAGCCGACCACGAAGGGCCATATCAGGGCGGTGCTGCTTTGACATTTAACGTGCGCCACACACAAGACAGAAGTCGCAGCACAGGCTTCGTGTCTCACCCAGTCACATTATTCTGACACCGGACCAACCAGTCCTAGCACTAACCCCATAATGCCAGACGCCAGGCGGAGCAGCCACTAGATTGCCAATTTTAAAGTCTTAGGTATGACCCGGCCGGGGTTCGAACCCACGACCTCCCTATCACGGGGCGGACGCCTTACCACTAGGCCAACCGTGCCGGTCTGTGAAGTAGATGTAACGAAATCGAATTCGCCCAATTAATACTGATGACCTAATATTCAACAATCTTAGTGTTTTCAAGGTAAAAATAACTTCTGCTAATGTCTAATATCCTTTATTTTTATTTCAGGGAATGTTAATCGTTTACAGGCAGGCAGGGTGTGCGGAAGAAAATTTTCCATTTTTGTGTAATATTTTAAAGGACAATAAAGTGCTGTTATTGTTATTTTTATTGTTATTGTTCACCCGTCTACATAACGAACTATATATCACAACAGAACTTTTAATTACAACAAGACCCGGTTAAAAAGTATCTCGGTTCTACCAAATTCATACCAGTTGAAACAAACAGCAAATGTGTAAGGGTTAGAGGCTGAGAGGATTAAGGATTAACCAAGGCGCCGTACGAAGATAATCCCAAAGACGGAATAATGCAAGTATGCTGTATGGTCACGATGGAATTAGAGGCATATTGCACTTATATCGGACTGGTCCGTTCTTTGTCGTGCAGCAGTAGAACGTAAGAGTCAAGGTTCCACGTCTATGAGTTAAAACTAAGGGTAACCGATATATTACTGTAGCTAGCAGGATAATCTGAAAACACACACACACACACACGCACACACACATCCACACACGCACAAACACACACATTCTCTCTCTCTCTCTCTCTCTCTCTCTCTCTCTCTCTCTCTCTCTCTCTCTCTCTCTCTCTCTCTCTCTCTCTCTCTCTCTCTCTCTCTCTCTCTCTCTCTCTTGTTACCCTCGTAAAATAAAGAATTGTCATTGTCCCTCAAAAAAAAGAAAAGAATTGTCATTGTCATTGTCCCTCGAA
>NC_090250.1:30853608-30858608 GCF_037325665.1 Littorina saxatilis | reverse complement strand
ACACAAACACACACACACACACACACATCCCTTCACACACACACACACACACACACACACACACACACACACACACACACACACACTCACACACATCCCTTCACACACACACACACACACACACACACACACACACACACACACACACACACACACACACACACAAACAACGGCGAGCGTGTCTGAATCCCGCATCCAGGTATTACAGATTGCTGGTCACTCAGCTTATTCGACGACTTGTAGCCCAAACCAGATAAAATGGTTTAAATAACCAGAAACATGCAGAATGAAATGTTCAAAGACACGCTTATCAATATTCAAAGGAAGAGCTGTTCCCTTGTCAAGTTAATATCGTGCAACCCGTAATAGTTCGATATTCACACACAATTTGTTAAACTCATTGTGAACAATAATAAGCAATTAATCTTGAACTTCAGTGTTGTACATTCAGGGAAGTTCGTCTGGTGCAATATTAGCGTCTTAGTTTGCGTACGTAGCGTGTTCTTTACGAACAAAAAATTCAATAAGAAGGGAGAGAAACCAAACAATCTGAACCATCTACGAATTAAACGAATGAGTGAACAAATGAACAAACTGATATCGGTAATCTTGAACTTTAGCGTGTTAAATTCATAGCTCAGAATCCAGTGACATTCTTTACTTATTTTTGATACAAGTCCATGTAAGCAAGCCAAAGAACATTTGTCGTGAAATTAATTGACGGATTGAGCTCCAAACTTAAGCATAATTAATTTGATTGTTCAATCGACGAAAATGCACCGAAAATGGCATACGTTGTCAATCATGGGACATCATTTACACGAAAGAGTTGTCCGATCATACGGATAATTCCTTCTTTGACCCATGTAAACGAAATGCATTCGTACAGTTCATCGGAGTTTATTCCGTAACTTCAAAGGGATCTAAAATGACTTGTTATGATTACAAGTGCAGGTTCTACAAATTTGGAGGCTTAAAATGCCTCCGAATTATGAGCTATGAATTTAACACGCTAAAATTAATCTTGAACTTCAGTGTTGTAAATTCAGGGAAGTTTGTCTGGTGCAATATTAGCGTCTTAGTTTGCGTAACTTGAGTAGCGTGTTCTTTGCGAGAAAAAAAAATTCAATAAGAAGGGAGAGAAACCAAACAATCTAAACCATCTACGAACTAAACGAATGAGTGAACAAATGAACAAACTGATATCATAATATAATGTCTGAGGCAAGCAAAACAAAAGACTATTAATCAATAAAGTAAATTAAACTTACTTTAAATATATCGTAGAAGTTCCAAGAACTCAGAAATCCGGTTTAGTGGCAGACGACATTTTCTCGGTCTTTCCTGTCATAAACAAGACGAGAAATTGACAAGGTAAAGCGATTTATTTTCAAATTGACATTTCTTCTACATCTTTATGATGTTATCAGGATATCTCATGCGCGTTGGAATATAAATATTTACGCTTAATCACCTTTGGTTACGAGCGTTTTCTTTTGCTCTCTTCACAATGATTGTTCTCGTACATATATAATTATTTTGTTCAAAACGAGATCAGCGCGCACAGAAAGTCTTTTGTCTCGGTTCACCCGTGACCTAACCTGATATCCTGTCAGTGTCAGCATTGATTTGCAAAGTGTTATGGCTGGCAGAGACCTATGTACGCATGAAAAATACGATCTTATGTCTTGTTTGCATATCTCGGGGGATTCCGTCTGTACCCTGTGACTGTAGGGGGTGGGTGGGGGGGGGGGGTAGGGGGGTAGGGGGGGGGGGGGTGGGAGTAGATAGATGTCACTGGCGCTTGAAGATAAAACTGGTTTGATCCGACGAAGAAAATAGTTGTGGCTCATGTTGATGTGGTCGGCAGTAAATCCTTATGAGCTGCGTTGGTTGGATAAGAATTGGGGAGGAGGGGGGAGAGGGGGGGGGGGTGTAATGTAGGGAATGTGAGGGAGGTGTGTGGAGTAGGTACCGCTCGCTTTTTTAACACCTATTCCCGTGCAATCAAAATAGCATATAAAAATTTATGCATGAGTGGTACTGAAAAATGCCATGAATCCTGAAGAATTTTAAGGGGGGGGGGGGGGGGGCCTCCAGACGCTGATAGATTTGTATAATTAGCAACCAAAAAAACGTCACCACAGACATTACGAATCCGGATTTTGGGCATATACCGGAAGAATCCCACCCATGTTTATGACAATGCCCACTGAAAACAAGAGTGCGCGGTATTTACCGAGTACCACAAAACACCTCCACACAATGTGACGGGAGTAATGGTGCGTGGGGTAAGTACCAGGCACAACAGATTTTGAGCGAAAAGAGAAAAGTAAGCCTTGGGGGGCCGAATTCAAGATAATTGAACATGATTTAATATCCATTATGTTTTGGTCTCTTTCTTCATCTTTTTACTTACAGGTCTTACCGGTACCATAAACAACGCCATCTGGAAGTAGTTTGCTGCGCTATTCGTTTAACAACATAATAATGAGAACCACTTTACTTATCTGTATTTTTTTATGAACTTGTTGTGAATAAACACACTGACTTGCGTTTTTGTGTGTGCTTTGTATACATGTGTGTGTGTGTGTGTGTGTGTGTGTGTGTGTGTGTGTGTGTGTGTGTGTGTGTGTGTGTGTGTGTGTGTGTGTGTGTGCAGTGTGTGTGTGTGTGTGTGTGTACGCGTGTATGATGTAGGCTTATCTTACTATCAATTTATAATAAGAAGTGTATGCGTGTACAATGGTGACCATTACCTGCACAATTACCAATGTTTGTGTTCTATCATGGCATATTACATTCTTGTTCGTGTTCTCTCTTTCTCTTTCTCTGCCATGTTCCAAACTCGTACACGCGGTTACCAAACTGTTTGGTTTGGGAATCAGCTTCGGGGTGTGCTTGAATCTGAAAACTACTGACTGAAACTGACACTGAGCCTACACCCACTGTCACGGTGTTTGAAGAGACGAATAAACAACCGTGCAAAACATCAGGAGACAAAAGAAAAACAAATCCAGGGGTCAAGGGCCAGTTAAACGCATAGGCAAATATCCACTCTAAAAATATATACTGTGTCTGAAAACACCTCCGCGTGGGGGGGGGGGGGGGGGGTTGCAGCCAGGGCAGTGAAGATAAAGAGGGAAAACTTTCTCTGCTCGCGCGACAGCAGGCAGGATGTCTCTGAACTGAAGACGTGAGCAGTAAAAGTTCATTCCTTCCCGTGTAAACTGATTGGGTTGACCATCACGGATCTGCCCAGGCTGTGTTACATGGAATGAGACCATCTCTCCACTTGGATACATACCAATAATCAATCAATTAATCAATCAATCAATCAATCAATATGAGGCTTATATCGCGCGTATTCCGTGGGTACAGTTCTAAGCGCAGGGATTTATTTTATTTTTTTTAATTTTTTTTTTGGTTGCAATTTATATCGCGCACATATTCAAGGCGTAGGGATTTATTTATGCCGTGTGAGATGGAATTTTTGTACACAATACGTATACATCACGCATTCACATCGGCCAGCAGATCGCAGCCATTTCGGCGCATATCCTACTTTTCACGGCCTATTATTCCAAGTCACACGGGTATTTTGGTGGACATTTTTATCTATGCCTATACAATTTTGTCAGGAAAGAACCTTTTGTCAATCGTGGGATCTTTAACGTGCACACCCCAATGTAGTGTACACGAAGGGACCTCGGTTTTTCGTCTCATCCGAAAGACTAGCACTTGAACCCACCACCTAGGTTAGGAAAGGGGGGAGAAAATTGCTAACGCCCTGACCCAGGGTCGAACTCGCAACCTCTCGCTTCCGAGCGCAAGTGCGTTACCACTCGGCCACCCAGTCCTTACAGTCTAATCAACAGTCTGGCTGCGTTTTTTATGGACATTTTGTGTCGGAATTAATTTCTTTAAATGGCTTTAGTCTAGTGGAGAGATGTCCTTGTGCCACGTAAAAGCCTGTACAGATCTTAGATTGTAAGCAAAACGTTTCGATTTTTACGGGAACGACTGTGGCTGGAGTCTACACCTGAGAACAGGAATTAGAATTAGTAGATTTTTTGGTCGAATTTTCAATTGGTACTTTACGTTTTTGTCAGGTGGATGTTTGTGGTGTTCTTATATTTCAGCGGCGTTCACGTGACTCCTGTAAAAAAAAAAAAAGTCTTTATTCTAAAACGACCGCCAGATAGCCAAGCCTGAATGGAACAGAAAGTGCCAATGCAATAACACGGGAATGGATGTTTTAGTTGGGGTACAAAAAATGTCGCAATACGTTTTTTGGTAAGTTTATCTTGTTCCTCTATCACTAGTATGTAATCATTTGATTGTTGGTTTGTTAACGTATCCACAATAGAATCTTAAAAAGAAATAATTTCTATTGGTATTGTGGAAAAGTTCGATACCAAATACTCAAGTTTTAGTCGTTATCTTACCCCCCGCGGGTTAGGGGGAGTCCCATATTGGTTGGGACAAGAAAGAATTTACCCGATGCTCCCCAGCATGTCGTAAGAGGCGACTAACGGATTCTGTTTCTCCTTTTACCCTTGTTAAGTGTTTCTTGTATAGAATATAGTAAATTTTTGTAAAGCAGATTTTAGTCAAGCAGTATGTAAGAAATGTTAAGTCCTTTGTACTGGAATCTTGCATTCTCCCAGTAAGGTAATATATTGTACTACGTTGCAAGCCCCTGGAGCAAATTTTTGATTAGTGCTTTTGTGAACAAGACACAATTGACAAGTGGCTCTATCCCATCTCCCCCCTTTCCCGTCGCGATATAACCTTCGTGGTTGAAAACGACGTTAAACACCAAATAAAGAAAGAAAGTCGTTATCTTGGAAATTAGCTCTGTAAGTCCCATTTTATTTGCTCTTTATTGCCTCAGCATTCCTTGAACTTTGATAAAAGTTCACTTTTAAAAGTTTATCATTTTTTTCAGGGGTAGACTCCAACCTTGTTTTCTTACCCATTTAGCCCGAGAACGTAAT
>NC_090250.1:30826108-30848608 GCF_037325665.1 Littorina saxatilis | reverse complement strand
GTTTCTCGGTCTCACACCTCGCACTGAGCCCAGTTCACAGACCACACCACAAAATAATGATCAGCGCATCTGGCAGATAAGTCAGGTTGTGGATTTAATTTGTCAAGGCCTCCAAGGTAACTGTGGCATGTTGCCGTCTGATACGTGCGTGTCATACTGTGATGACACGTTACACATGCGGTACAACTGACACTTCAGTTTTCGTCCATGTACTCAACCTGTATAGAACTTTCGTTAATCAAAGAGAAATGTACGTGTAGAGTTGATAATCAGTGTGAACTAAACACATGTTGATGGCTCCAGTCCTTCAAACATCAGCCGTCATGAGCAATCTTCAAATGAACCATCAGATTTGGCGTACAAACGACGAAAATACCTCTTTTCTGGGCTCCCCCCCCCCCCCCCTCCTTCCTACTATAAAATTAGCTACATTCGCAATGCCAGTTTAGTTGGGTTTGGTTTTTTAAACACAATTGAACACACACACACACACACACACACACACACACACACACACACACACACACACACACACACACACACACACGAGAGGGGTTCACTAGTCCGAGGGTTCACTAGTCAGAGGGTCCACTAGTCCGAGGGTTCACTAGTCCGAGGGTCCACTAGTCCGAGGGTTCACTAGTCCGAGGGTTCACTAGTCCGAGGGTTCACTATAGACGCTTGAACAAAGGATATTCAATTTGATTTGTTTTTATTTTGTGTGTGTATGTGTGCGTGGATGTGCGTGGCCGTGCGTGTGTTTTTCACTACTGTGGGAACCAAATCGAAGAATATTCTCATAAAAACACTGAGTTGTTTTCATTCAAAAAGATAATGTGGTGTTTTATATTTGACTGAAGAAATCTCAGACTATTTCCCCCAAGAAACTTAGTTATTTATATTTTGACTGAAGAAAGGATATCAAATTTATCAGGATACCGCCCCGACTGGACAATTACGTGATCGAACTGCCTACAGTTTTTAGTCATATTATATAGCACCTCGGGTTTCCTTTTGCCCGTGAGGGTCAATTAGTTATCCCACCGACCTGAATTATGGAGAGGATCGAGCCTGGGTTTTACTACAGCCTCACACATAATTTCATTGAAATCGGTTCTCAAACATCGGATATCTATTTGCGGACAGACAGACAGACAGACAGACAGACAGACAGACAGACAGACAGACACACACACACACACACACACACACACACACACACAGAGACAGACACACACACACACAGACAGACAGACACAGTGAAACCTATATACCGCCTTTTAAGGGGCGGTATAATAACTGAAAAATCAAGCGTCTATAGTGAACCCTCGGACTAGTGAACCCTTGGACTAGTGAACCCTCGGACTAGTGGGACGAACTGGAAAATCAAGCGTCTATAGTAAACCCTCGGACTAGTGAACCCTCGGACTAGTGGGACGTTCCCCCCACACACACACAAAAACACTTACCTTCAAAAATTCAACCAGCATACCAAGACATTGTCCAGAGTTGAAGAATACAGTACACCAATTTGATGTATACCCTTTGCAGTTTGCTGTAAAAGAATTCAGCCCTCGGCACCAGAGAGCGACAACCACCGCTGAACACGACGTTGACGACAGCAGTCAAGTCGGCACTGCTACGATGGCAGACAAACTACAAACACTCACTTTTTATTTTAATTTTAAAACCAGCAGGCCAAAGCTTATTCAGTGGTGACACCGCAATGTCTTAACGATTGAAGGAGAAACCTTGTCATTCGCACATAATATGTGGAATCACTGGCTCGCCTTTTGGTCAACATTCTCCGTGAAAGTGGAAGTCCGGATCGTCGACTGACTCTTTACACCACGGGTGACAGTACCTACCCAAAATCAACAACGCTCGTCTTACGGTGACAGTCCCGCCTGTAAGCGCTAGCAGCACACGACCACTAACCACGTGTGTGACAACAATCATAGGCAACGCTTCCAGACAAAGCCAGACAATAGCCTTATTCCCCCCTGACACCAGACACAAATCTCTGATGGTAGCGGCAGACCGTGACGTGTATACTGGAACCCTCCGACCCCCCGCCAGCACAGGGCTTCAATGATTATTGCTGTCTCATTTACCTGCGATCACAGGTGCTTGGAACATCTTTAGCCGGAAATGGCCTTAACCTTCGCCACACACATTGGACGCAAAAGCACCCAGAATTTCAATTAGACCTACATCATTGTGTCAGTTTTCACACAGTCTCAATGTGCGTGCTTTCATGAATTTGTTAAAGGATATGAACATAAGCTATACCTCCAAACGGTGTGATTTTGTTCACTACAACAACAAAAACAATCAAATAAACGACAAAATCGTTATGGAAAGTTTGATGATGAAACTCTTGCCTAAAGATGAATGTGGAATCACTGGCTCGTATCTGAGTCAACATTAGTGACTTTTGATAATGGTGGTCCCCGAGTAATTAATTACACACCATCAAACATTTTCTTTCATTGCCGGATCAGCGTCAAAAATGAAAACACAGAAGAACGTTTATTTCCCGTTCTTTCAGTCGCCACTGCCACAGCAAACGAGGTTAGAATAATATCAAATTGATCAAATGCTTGTACAGACTAGACAACGGGCGATAAATGAAGAAGAAAAAAACCCTCTGCTGGTACTGTCATGTTCAAGCTGAAATAGATACAACAAACAGAAGGAGAGAAATCGGTGGCAACTTTTTTTTTTTAACTTGTGGGAGGGGTACGGGTTGGAGTGGTGGCGGGGGGGGGGGGGGGGTGGGGGTGGTGATGGTGGTGACTTTGGGTCAGGAAAACGTCTAGTACCAAGTGCCTGTTGACGCCATAGTACCAATCACAGATAAACGTACTCCGCTTTGAGACTAAAGGGAGGGGAAAGTCCATGTCCGCCTTTACTTTGAACCCCGCCTCCACACAACCATAGACCTATATTAGACAACATAGGCATTTGTCTCGCCACACTGCACACCAAAAAATGCTAATTCTCTTCAAAAATAATACGATGTTTGGAGAAAGATAGAGGTGCTGCGGAAAGGTAATACAGGTGAGTTTGGAGAAGAACCGCGGCGATAAGAAAGCGCAATTATGCGTGAATGTTTGTATTATTTTAGTGCGTGATTGCCTGGCTGAACATTGGAAAAGAACCGATTGTTCGTGAAAGATTGGTGTCAGGTTATAATCTTGACTTCCACAATCTAGGGTCTTCCTTCTTAGTACTTTGATTGAAAAATCATTTTGAGAATCGAATATACGCGTAATGCATCATGTTTCCAAAAGAAATTGTTTTATGATAAAATGTGTTTGCTCTGTTTCTAAGATTTTTTTCTTGCCTTTGTGTATGTGTGTTCCCGGTGTGTGTGTGTGCCCGGCCGGTGTGTGTGTGTGTGTGTGCTTCTGACAGGATAAACAAGTCGCGTAAGGCGAAATAACAACAGGATAACACGCTTTTCTGTATGTCTATTCTTTTTAGCTTACTGAGTTTGTTTTTAATCCAAACATATCTTATATGCATGTTTTTGGAATCAGGGACCGACAAGGAATAAGATGAAATTGTTTTTAAATCGATTTCGGACAATTATTAATTTTAATCATAATATGCATATTTTTAATTTTCAGAGCTTGTTTGTAATCCAAATATAACATATGTATATGTTTTTGGAATCAGAAAATGACGAAGAACATTACAAGATGAAATTATTTTTGGATCGTTTAATAAAATAATAATTTTAATTACAAGTTTCCGATTTTTAATGACCAAACCCATTCTTCTTCTTCTTCCATATTGTGACCACGGTCATTTTGGCTGACCATTATGTCACATTGTGGAGGGTTGCAGATTCCAAAGAGTGAAAAAAAAAAAAAAAAAAAAAAAAACCCTAGCTATAATCTACTGGGGGCTGGGGAGTTCCTGCACAATGCAGGAACTCGACTCCTGCGCAGTACAGGAGTCTGGGGCCTGGGGGTGTGAGAGGAGGAGGGATGAAGGGGTCTCGTTCCAGTCCCTGATTGTTCTTGGGAGGAAGCTGTTCTTTCCGCTGTAGTTTGTTCTCGCTGGGATCCGCTTAAATTGCTGTCTCTCTGTGGGGACTCCTCTTCTAGCCCTTGGGGCGAGTAGGTGTAGCTCCTCGCACCTCACATGTGCGGATCCCGATGTGATCTTCTTCAGCATGGAGAGCCTGGCCTCTTTCCTGCGTTCTTCTAGCGAGGGCCACTCTAGTTCGTTGACTGAGCATGTCGTCCACGCTGGCCGTCTGTTTGTGTTCATTAGTTTTTAAGCCAAGAAGCTGAAACGCTATACCAAAGTCCGGCCTTCGTCGAAGATTGCTTTGCCAAAATTTCAATCAAGTTGATTGAAAAATGAGGGTGTGACAGGGCCACCTCAACTTTTACAAAAAGCCGGATATGACGTCATCAAAGGTATTTATCGAAAAAATGAAAAAAAAGTCCGGAGATATCATTTTCAGGAACTCTCATGTCAAGTTTCATGAAGACCGGTCCAGTAGTTTAGTCTGAATCGCTCTACACACACACACGCACAAACAGACAGACAGACACACACATACACCACGACCCTCGTCTCGATTCCCCCTCTATGTTAAAACATTTAGTCAAAACTTGACTAAATGTAAAAAGCATTCAATTACAAGAACTGAACTCTATAAAAACAACAAAACTTGAAACTGATGGTAGCTACATCGTCAGTGTTACAGAAACCAACACTGAACAGATTTCCGAATGGATTTGCAGGAAGGACAGACATGCATAGAAACTAGAAAGAGAGGAAGACAGAGACGGAGAGAGTTAATTTTGAATAGTAAGACGGGTGTCGACACAATTAGATAATTCAAATTGCAATTTAAATGAGTTTGAACAAGCTCGATCTTATATGCCAGCTTACTTGATCAGTTCGTTGCAGGCTGCTCAGTCGTACGTCAATGCATAGGCCATTCAGGCAGCTCAGTATCTACCACATCTATCACCCAATGATAATCAGTGAAGACAAATAAATTATTTGTCTCCTCACTCTCCTCTTTGCAGGTTGCAATGCCAAATAAGGCATACAAACTCAAATCTGTTCCTTTTCTTCGCCTCCATGGCAATACCAGACACTTGGACACTTGAATCAAACGCTCGGTTTTATCAGACAAGCGTAAGATAAGTTCATACAGTTTCTATCTCTAAGCAAACACTCGTAGCCATTGCCAAAGCATGGCCAGTGGGAGAGATAGGACAATGGTGTGAAAGACACGTACCTAAAAGCCTCTCCGCACGAATCGGAAACAATCACACTGACAATCGACACGACCGATCTTCGATTAGCTATTCGGGACAGGCGCCCAACGGTTTACATGATTTTAGTTATCTGGTTCAATGTCTTATGCTTGCTTGACAAAATGAATGTAATGTATGCCACTGGAAAAGGCGATGTTCGGAAATAACTGTCGCAGTGTTTGTATTGCCGGGTTGTGAAAGAGTGAATACTAATTTTGCTTTGATTGAGGAAAACTTTCCCAAGAGACATTATAGGCCAGTGTGTCTGAAGCACGTGTGGAAAGTTTGCCTTAAAGCTGTGGTCTATTTATGACTTTCGGGGGCTACGAGGTTGAACAAGAAGAGCAAACGCTCGATCGAGTCACTTTCGCAGTTCTGAATATTATATGAGGCATCAGATGGACAGGAAGAAATTGCTATTCACAACACAATGAGTCACGTTCACATAAAATTTGAGCCCGGTCACTTTTATAGTTTCAGAGAAAAGCCCAACGTTAAGTTGTGTGTTGCCGAACAGAAAAGGCTAGTTATCTCCCTTGTTTTTCTGATAACGTTCGTAAAAGGCTACAGATGTAAATACTTTGATGTAAAGAATAATCCTACAAAGTTTCAATCACATCCGATGAACTTTGTCAAAGATATAAAATGTCTAATTTTTCCTTTGACGCTGACCTGTGACCTTGAAAAAGGTCAAAGGTCAACGAAACCATCGTTAAAGTGTAGAGGTCATTGGAGGTCACGACTAAACAAAATATGAGCCCGATCGCTTTGATAGTTTCCGAGAAAAGTTTGTCAAAGATATAAAATGTCTAATTTTTCCTTTGACGCTGACCTGTGACCTTGAAAAAGGTCAAAGGTCAACGAAACCATCGTTAAAGTGTAGAGGTCATTGGAGGTCACGACTAAACAAAATATGAGCCCGATCGCTTTGATAGTTTCCGAGAAAAGTCCAACGTTAAGGTGGTGTCTACGGACGGCCGGCCGGACGGCCGGCCGGCCGGCCGGACAGACTAACACTGACCGATTACATAGAGTCACTTTTTCTCAAGTGACTCAAAAATAGGGACACAATCATGTACAGATTTCTGTACAGCAAACACTACCCGAAACCCCACCTACACGGCGTGTATGACCTTGAGAGCTTCAGTCAACGCTTGAATTTGGCAGTGGTAACATCCGGTTTGCTCTCTCAGAGCTGAGCATAATTGTCAAGAAGGATCGAGCAGAAAAAATAAACCGACTTGGCAGGGATTCGAACTTAAGGCCTCGGGGCCTCGAAATGTTGGGGCCGATGTCTTAACCGCTAGGCCACTTCACCAGTGTTGTTACAGATAAAAAATTGATAATTTCATATCATTCTACGCTTGAATTACCAATCATGCGTTGCAAAAACGTAAAAATTGACATTAAAATTTGCCTTTATTTGCAAACATGTTTCACGGAATCGCAGTACATGTTTACACCGTCATGCTACACGACATTCGCGCCATGCAAATAGCTGCGATATCTCTATTTACAACATGCAAGAAAATGACAAGAACAGTAATTGAATCTCTCCAAAGCTCTGTGCAGTTGAAACCAGACATCTAAGAAATAGTTATACAACAGTAACATGCAATCACTTCTGAACAACGGGCGGATAGAGATATAAATCATGCTGCTTCAAGAATAACATAACATGAATTCATAGGGGAAGGGCTTCTAATATGGACCGGCTCCTAATATGGACCACCTCCGCAGTGTTCTGACAAACTAACGGCGCTAGAGCGCTCAAAAAAGTTTTATTCGCTGTATTTACCCTCTCTGGATAACTTGCACATGTCAAAACAGTTGCAGAAACACAATTCTCAAAACCGTTTTTTTCACTTTTGGTAGCGTTCACTCTAAATTTGCCGCCTAAAACGGACTCGTTTCTGTCCACAGCCAAAGCTTTTATCACACAAAAACTGCTACATATGACAGCTAAGACCGTATTTGTTACATTTTAGCAGTGTTGACCCCGAGTTTCTACTGCAAACAAAAAATAATAGCAAAATGTCAAAGTATGTGCGAGTCCCCTAATATGGACCACCTTCAACAAATCGAAGAAAATAAAAGCTAAAGGCTATTTTCATTAATTCAGTAAAAAGCTTGCTGGAAATAACCTATAACTAGCCCTCGAGATTTAAAGAAAATTATAACAAAAAGTCTTCTTTTCGTGGAAGTTGATAATTTCACTTATTTTTCACTCTGTTTTTGATAAGCTTCTTTAGTTTCCCTGTGTGCTTCAAATAATGCTCTCATCATCCCGAAACAGATAAATCTAAAGCATATTTTAATTAGTTTGACTTGTACACTAAGTTGTATCATGTTATTTTGAAGTAAAGGGGGCTTTTTACAGTGATTCGTGAAGGCCGCTTCACTGGTCCATATTAGGCGCCCAGGCTCCTAATATGGACCATTTGTGATTTTTTTCTGTATTTAATTTTGGCTGAATATCTATCACAGCGATTTCACTCAGATTAGGCCTCACGGTTAACCTAAGAGAGAAGGACTACCAAACACAAAATGAAACTTCTTCGCAAGAAAACAAGCTAGTTATTAGCATGAAACAAAAAATGGTCCATATTAGGAGCCCTTCCCCTATCAATGTTTTTCCTTCTTTTTCTCAATTGGCGCAGTAGCCTAGTGGTTAGGACACGAGACACGAAGTCTCGAGGTCGAGAGTTCGAATCTTCGCCGGGGCGGTTTTTTTTCCCCTTGATCTCTCTTGAAGATAAAATACGATCAGTCTTGAGAGAGCAAACCGGATGTTATCCCTGCAAAATTCAAGCGTTGACTGAAGCTCTCAAGGTCATACACGCCGTATAGGTGGGGTTTCGGGTAGCGTTTGCTGTACAGAATTCTGTACATGATTGTTTCCCTATCTTTTCAACCTCGTAGCCCCGGAAAGTCATAAATAGACCACAGCTTTAATGAAAGCAAGAGTATTCACTCTTTCACAACCCATACAAACCCGAGAGAGTTATTTCCGGAGTTCGTCTTTTTGCTGTCCTTGCATGATCACTTAGTAATTTTGGGGTTTATTTTAGTTGGTATGATGTCAATAAAAGTTTGCTCATGGGTATTGATCATAAAGTAGGTTACCGTTCTGCAAAGCCTCACGTTTTTCCAGGGTATTGGAAAAATAACATCGGGAAACTATGCCATTTTTCTCTTACGTATGTTTGCATTCTCCCCATGTTACTCTGAAAATCTGACAGACGGTGAACAAATACTTTGCTGACATGCGTAGTTCATCGTGTTATAACACTACACATAAAAACTGACCAATCCTTTCATTTCTTGCTAATAAAACAACCGAGAAATTCTCAGATTTCTCTAACGCTGTTATCATAATGAGCGGGTAGAACAACGAAGCACTACCAGTTCAAGATGCCCCTACTTCGAGATTCTCCCTTAACCTTGAACATTTGCTAAGTTTGTAACCACCACTAGTTGATGTTAAAATACAAGTCGACAACTTTTTGTCATCCTCAGAATAAACAAAAACTTCCGTTACCAAATGTTTACCTCACCAGCATTGCTATCATTTTCTCATTATTTGTGTAGTTCAGATTAATTTTAAATCTATTATTTATGTGGGAGCTGTATATTTTGATGTGTTATTGCCCGACATTTTTTCTATGTAAATATTGAATTTTGATGTCCAATATGTGTTGTAAACCACCTTGTCGTTTGACATTAAGGTGAAGGGAAGCAACTCCTGCTTAAAATGGCATATCACTGGGTTTCGCATTAGCCACAAACCATACAAAAATAAAAATCCCGTTGGACTAGCGCTTGATTTTTGTTTGCTTGCTTGTGTATTTTTGTGCGTAGCTTGATTAGCCTAATCACTTTTTTCTGGATGAGAAAATGATGGGGAGCTAGACAGGACAGGATTATTATTATCTTCGCTTGACACACTCCCATGCACACATACAATGGTATACACAATCTAGTCTTCCCTTCACACGTTCGTCAGGTCTGCTTTGAAGGTGCATTATTTATGGCAACACGTTTGTACATTAACTCACACAGACATAGACCTGCAAAAAATCTTGGGCAGAAAGAGCAAAGACAGAAATTGAGAGAAAATGACTGACAAGATTCATTCTTAGCCAAGGCATACCTCACATGTCCACACACGAAAAACAATGTAACACAAGAGTACTGTACACTTATCAACCATTTATTTCCACATTTACTCATTGTCTACGTTCAAGGTCTGCTTGCCTGCAACAGAAAAGAAAACCACTATTACAATATGATCACTATTTTGAAAGATAGAGAGAGGGATGGAGAGAGAGGAAGAAAAAGAGAGAGAACACATTCTTGGCAGGTAAAAATACCCAGTACGACTGCTCATCTTTTCTGCGCAAACATGCACTACCTTTTATTGTTTCTTTATTTCTTTATTTGGTGTTTAACGTCGTTTTCAACCACGAAGGTTATATCGCGACGGGGAAAGGGGGGGAGATAGGATAGAGCCACTTGTCAATTGTTTCTTGTTCACAAAAGCACTAATCAAAAATTTGCTCCAGGGGCTTGCAACGTAGTACAATATATTACCTTACTGGGAGAATGCAAGTTTCCAGTACAAAGGACTTAACATTTCTTACATACTGCTTGACTAAAATCTTCACAAAAATTGACTATATTCAATACAAGAAACACTTAACAAGGGTAAAAGGAGAAACAGAATCCGTTAGTCGCCTCTTACGACATGCTGGGGAGCATCGGGTAAATTCTTCCCCCTAACCCGCGGGGGGATTTATTGTTTCTGCCTTCAAATATCTGAAGATGAAAGCTAATGCAGGGATCGCGTTAACGCATGTTTTTTTTGCGTATTTGACGCGTTTTAAAATCCGCCCACGCATGTTCCCGGCGCTTATGCGTAACGCGTACGCAAAACAACTTCTATTCAAAACGGCATGCTCAGCAGCACATACCAATACTGAATCAGACTATAGCACACGCGCGCGAGTTTAGAATCTTTAGTCTGTTCTGGATCAACAATAACACAAGCGCACGAGTTCAAATCTAAAGTCTGTTTTGGATCAAACAAAATGAGGTGACGTCCTCTCGGCATAAGAGTGTCGCAAGCGACGCAAAGCAACGCCGGTCGGTTTTCTGAAACAGAACATACACCCAAAATGCACTGGGCGTGTGGCGCCAAATCTAGGCCATGCTTTCAGTTCAAGCCTGTCTTTGATTCATTCAAAACGGCATGCAGCGAAAGTTGTCCCCGTTTTTTCGCACATCGCCGCGAATTCCAGAGCAGATGTGAGCGCCGGAAATAGGTGAGTAAAATGCGTGCTTTTGACATGATTTAACCGTGTTATAGTGTGACGCAAAATCGGTTCTGCTTTACGCGTTTTTTGGCCGACATTGCGTAAGCCGTACGCAATTTGAAAAATCCTAGCGCGATCCCTGTAATGGCTATACTAAATGGGTTCAGTTTAGAGATTGGCTTGGGTTTTGTTCACTAGAGGTCCATTGACTGACTCAGCCATGAATCAATCAGTCATTTTACAAACCAATCGGTCAAGAAAAAAAACCGTTCCTTCCGCCACGGGACTGCCGCAATTGTGCATTACGGCAGTGAGGAGAAACTTCTGAAAGTTGTTTACAATGTACAAATGAGAGGACATTTAATTTCAATTCTTCATTTTCTTGTTTATTTTCCAATGGTCTTACATGAAGAGGAAGAAAAGGGTAAAGTGTCGACCAAGTCGGGAGATACACACGCTGAGGCTGGGATGAAGAAGCGACTATCGGGCCCGAGTTACAATCGCCTGCTCACCAAGTCCTGCTGCGAATCCTTTCGATCACAATTTTCACCAAAATAAGACTGACTGCAGCATGTCTATCGGTCAATTGACGGATTGAGACCTATGTGTGTCGGTCTTTTCCGAATTTAGCATGGCAAAAAGACCGATGACCGATTCCCAAGCCAATCCCTGTCAGTTCCGTGTACATTTGCAAAAGGCAGGATGGGAGCGTCAAATCATATCCTGATCTTATGCCACATTTGGGCAAATCCTTGATGGAAGATCGTGCCCACAATGATTGAACATCAAATGATCACTCCTATCATAATCTGACGTCCTTTTCACAGGGCTATTTAGGGAGGGAAAACCAGTGTGGGCGACTCTCTCTCACCTTTGTAGTCAGCGCAGGGGACGTATGTGACCAGAGTGTACAGGCGGTGCACAGAGTCCTCATCCTCGTTACGCTTACGAGCCAGGCGAACGCGCACCCTGTAGGGAACGTGTCTGAAAACAAACAAAATCTTTGTTATTTTCCTACAGAAGTCCGAGGCATAAATTTAGCAACTTACTAAAAAAACAAAAAGGCACAACTCTATTGTCTGCCTTCTAATATCTTATTATTGATTTAAAATGAAAAAGTGGTGAAACCAACAGCCAAGGATAACAATTACTAAGTTATTAACTTTATTTTAGCTCCAATAACAAGTCTTCCCCTCTTCTTTCTTGATTTTGGAACATGAGCAGTCTATCTGTTATGGATTACTGCTTGACTGTGACCCTCTTCTTTTTACTGTTGTTTAAATTTTAATTGTATGTGCGTACGACATGCCATCAACTTCATTTTGTCTCAACATTATCTGTATGTCAGTCCACTGGGAAGACAATTAGTACTTGTGAATGTTTTGTCCTGTCCATAATAATTAGAATGGAATATTTGTATAGTGCTTCTCTGCAACTCAAAGCATTTTTGAAACATGAATGGTTTTTTATTTCCATCTTACAATCAGGACGCGCCTCTGCCCTCTTTCAAATAAGACATGTTGGGCCTCAGATTGTCTCCCCTGACCAAATTTTTTCAAAATCTGGATTTTGACTCAAGAATCCTACATTTTGTGGACAGCTGGACAATGAATTGATCAAATACCTGGCGGACACAAGGAACCTCATGTGACTTTAAAGCAGCATAAGATCAGCCCTCAGCACAAACATGCACTGCACCGTTTTAAGCCATCTGCTTGTTTTTTGCCCTTGGTATGTTTTTTGGGGAATTGTTCACATTTATGTCATTGTTTGACAGGCCTCACCGTCTCGCTAACCTCGTTCACTACTGGAGTATGGCATGATGGGAAGAATGTTATGCAAGTATTATGCAAGGTTAAGGCTCATTTTTGAGTCGGGATTATTTGTTCAAATGAAAAGTGGTGTTCGTACCTGATGCCCTGGGACCAGAGGTGCTTGTTGAGACGGATGTCCACTCTGACGTCAGGGGTGCCCATCATCTTCTCGGCAAACTTGCGGATCTCCTTGATGGCACGAGGGGCCCTCTTCTTGAAGCCACTGTTCACAGCAACACATAAACATTAATGTTAACAATATGACAAGAAAAACTGCAAACCTAATCAGTAACTGCAGTGTTGTTCCCAGACTAAAAGGAGAGTAGTAGGTCAGTTGAACGGGGAATGAAATTTGTAATGTCCACATTCCAAGCTACAAAAAATATTAATACAAAACTGTTCAGTCTAAAGACCACCAACATGTCAAAACTATCTGACGGTCTACTGGTCAGGGTACAGAACAATGCATGGGATCAAAAAGCATGTGACAATGATTTAAGACTGAGCAGGCCTGGGAATGAGTAAAAGTGGTTTGGGCATACTGACGGGAAAATGTTGCGTTTTAAGCATTTTTAAGGGCACATGGAGGCTCTTTTCTTACACAATTAGAAAAGGACGTCGTCGTATCATTTCCAGGCCTGCTGAGGCCCGAGACAGAGTGAGAACAACACAGTAACTGTACATTTAAATAAAAAGAAAACACACCAGTAACCAGGTTAGGTAAGTTTAATTCAATATTTCGGCATGTAACTGCCGTCTTCAGGATGGTATGGAAAGACGGCACGTGATATACAGTGTAATGAATTGTTATGATAATGTAACTGTACATGTATGACTAACAGTAGCACTTGATGCAAATACCTTTATTTCTTTCCGCTGACCCACCATCACTAAACTAAACAAAGTTAACACTGATCTCAGTGATCGGATAGATAACAGTTGGTAACAAGAGGCGAAGCCATCAAGGCTCACGTAAGAAATCGACAAACAGTAACACAAACTCAATCACTCCGTCACACACACACACACACACACACACCGGCACACACCCAGAAAGAGCATAAGTGAAACTGTGCAAGAAAGCGAGACACTAGATCTAGATCTGTCTGTCTGCATGTAGCCTACTTACAGGGACACGACTGCCAACTAGTCTCGGCGCGCTCAAAATAATAATGACCGAGACTTTCAGTACTTCCTTCGCGTGACGTCTAACCCTCTTACGTCATAATGTGACGTCAATGTAATGTGACGTCTTCAAATGTTAGAGTTTCTACCACAGACATACACACGCACGCACGCACATACGCACGCACAGACAGACAAAGTTACGATCGCATAGGCTACACTTACGTGAGCCAAAAATGAACACTAAAAAGAATGCAGTCGAAGCGGTGAATCACAGAATGCCTTACTGTACGTGTTAGCACATCTGTGTGCAGTATACTGTTCTACCACTATACCAGTGTTGGCCATTCTGTTCCCTTCTCTAACTTACTGACTTGTCACTTAGTCCAAGTCCCATTATTTCTTTTTCCATTTTCACACTTTCTCTACATTGAACTCGAAAACATGTCTTTATCTTTTATGTAGCAGGGATGTCGTTCGGCGTCGGACATCGGCCGATTAAAAGGCTCAAATGTCCGATTCACTTAGCCGCATGGCGGTCAGATGTCCTATAGTTTTCAACTGAGCGCTGTCATTGTCCGATAAGAACTCCATTCCTTCGGACAGCGTGTTATTTGATCATTTTTCTTTCATGATAATAATCTTCAAAAAGTGACCAAGTGTTCTCGCGTACAGGTGCACTGAAGTTGTGCAGTGCAGATCTTGCGTTTTACGAACCGTTTGCGGTATGAGCTGTTTGCGTACATCCGTCTACAGCACTAAAGTTAGGAGTATGGGAGACAACTCCAACTGACCAAGGCTCGCGTATGCTTTAATTTGCTTTCGGTTAGAGTTGAAGCGCACGGCACTGAATTATGCCACCGAAAAAAGCTAAAGCCTGCCAAACAAACAAAAAAGCTGAACACGTTTGGCGTTTCAACGGCATTGTGTGCTACATTAGGGCCAAGAACATGGGAAAACACGGCTAGCAATAGCATAATTCCGGAAAATGACAGCGCCAATGACAGTCAAAACCTCCACAATCACGGAAAGTAAAGTTTCGTGACTTGAAGATGTACGTGTCGGTACAACAGGACATTCGCACAGACAGTCTTTTAATAAGGTTAACTATTAATGGCTGACCCTGTTTAGTACTAGTTGGTTAGAATTTGACAGCAAAGAGATCATCTATATAGGTTTTGTTGAATATGTCAAGAAAAAGCTCGTCGGGAAATTATGCAGTTTGTGTGCCAATCACAGCCCACTTTGTCAACATCACGGGCCAAAGAATCTAGACACAGCCATCGTCGAACGCTGAAGAAGAAGAAGAAGTGTACCAATCAAAGTAAGAGTGCTGAAGTTTTTGGTTGCTTTTTAGTTTGTTTCTTTTTTGTGTGTGTCCTGTTTGAAACAAAAGTAATAAAACAATATATGCACACAATGTTGGTGCATATATTGACATGTGTGTGTGTGATCATAATTTTGTGTTTTGCACAAAATTATAATGTCCTATTAAAATTTCTGAAAGCAGTCAAATGTCCTAACTCCTATTGATTTTTGTTTGTTTGCTTTACGCCCAGCCGACCACGAAGGGCCATATCAGGGCGGTGCTGCTTTGACATATAACGTGCGCCACACACAAGACAGAAGTCGCAGCACAGGCTTCATGTCTCACCCAGTCACATTATTCTGACACCGGACCAACCAGTCCTAGCACTAACCCCATAATGCCAGACGCCAGGCGGAGCAGCCACTAGATTGCCAATTTTAAAGTCTTAGGTATGACCCGGCCGGGGTTCGAACCCACGACCTCCCGATCACGGGGCGGACGCCTTACCACTAGGCCAACCGTGCCGGTACTCCTATTGATGCCGAAGAGCTCAGGACATATGTCCTATAGGTATGAATTTGTGTCAACATCCCTGATGTAGTCCACAATTGTCTTATCCATTATTCTGCCGCGTTTTGGATTTGACGTTGATAAAAAGAAAAGACCTAACATGTCGCCGCATTTGGGATTTGACGTTGAAATAACAGGTGATACAAAAAACAACTATCTAGATAGTTGAGGTGAAAAGTAAATAAACTATTATTATGCACCTAATCTGTGTGGGTTTTATCAGCAGGCTACTGAGGCTAGTTAATCTCAACCAGCTCTAGTGCATATCAAAAAGAAGAAAAAGTCCTTGGACTTCAGAAACTTTTATACACTCAGGCACTGCCTGGTTATGTATCCGAGTGTGTGTGTAGCTGTGTGTGACTGTGAGTGTATAGTTGATGTTTGAAGGAAGACCCAAAAGCGGAACACAATGGTCAAGAGTTATACTGACCCTTTTATGACACTGATAGACAAAATGTTACTTACATTCCATGGATGCGTTTGTGCAAGTTGATGGTGCACTCTTTAGTGATCACCTCATTGGTGACGGTCTTCTTGTTCTCGCGTCGACGGTTGGGAGCCATTTTCTGAAAAATAATAATTCTCAATGAAAGAAAATGACGATGAAGACTATCAAATCTATCACACTGTGAATCTGCTGTCTTCAACTTTTACAGGAATAAATACCGAGTAAAAATTATCAGTCTCAACGTCAAACTCGAAGCTGATCACCAACATTGATGATGATCAATCTTCTGAGATTATTACACTATAGTAGCTGGACGATTCTGTTTGTAGCATGTCAATTTGGTTGATTAAAATCAACGACACTCATTGTACACCTATTATCCCTCTACTGCCTCAAATGTTCTTCTGACTCGTGTTAGAAAACTGTGATGTGAGGATTGTGTTTACATTTTACTGGTCAGCATGTCCACTTCAACCATTAATCTAATTCACACTATGCAAGATATACAAATAATATTGGGTGGAATCGACGTAACAGACTCAAGGAAATATATACAGGGCTTTAAAACCATTTATTAGTTGAGAAATAATTTGGATTCGAAGGATTTTTCGACTCCTATCTTGATTTCCATACCTTCTTGCGGAAGTGGCCGATGTAAGAGGAAGCAAGCGGTTTTGTGGGAAATCAATACCATTAACTCTGCGCGTAACGTGAACTGAGTCGCTGCACAGTTGCTTCCCTTTAGTTGACCAGCCCTTTCCAAGTCCTCCGACTTCAGTGACACACAACGGCGCGATTCTGCTGGCTGACTGGCTATGTGCGAGTGTGTGTGTGTGTGTGTGGTGTGTGTGTATGTGTGTATGTTAACCAGAAGTTTTATAAACTGTGATGTTCTAAGTGTTTTTGGGTGTTTGTTTTCTGTTGATCTTCATATCTATCTGTACTGCTTCAACAGAAAAGCAAAAAACATCACACAATACTAGAAATGTACCGGTTCAAAACCTAATGTCCACCAGCTAGCAAAAATCTAATATATCAGAGAATACAGAAGAAGGGGGTGGGGGGGGTTGTGAAATAATTGGTGAAAAAAAAAACCCGGGGAAAAATGGAAGAAAGGTGAAAGCCAAAAAGGTTTGTTTTGAGGGATATAGATATACATGTATTTTGTCCGACATCTGGACATTATGTTACATCTTATGAAGGTGTCAAGCTGGTTGAAATCTGTATCAATGCTTTTGCACAGAACGAAAGACTTGTAAGTTTGTTTGGTTAATTTGTTTTGTTTTGACTACAAATATTTCTTCTTATTTGTCTTTTGCTGTTGGCTTGTTTTTTGTTTTGTTTTTGCAATCATAGTTGGCATCATTTTGTTTTTGATTTTACGTTTTCTACACATGAACTGAGTTAAATTATATATCCACACCTAATTAAGTCAGAAACATATTCGTACGCAAACAGTCTTCCTCCCACAAAGACACTTCCCACTCGTAATGGACAGTACAGCCGCTTTCTTTATTGCTCCCTCACAAAATAATAAGAAACAGAAAACAAGGAAAACATAAAAGAGCTAGAATGAAAAGAAAAAAAGTGAAACAAGAATTTATAACACAAACAACACCAGCTCACTCTACTCCATTACCTCATAGCTAACAATGCAAAGACATAATCCACATGGGTAATAAGCTCTCTCTCTGTCTGTCTGTCTCTCTCTGTCTCAATCTCTCTCTCATATTTTACATGTGGTTGAAACAAGACAATATCAAACAAGTCGCGTAAGGCAAAATTACTACATTTAGTCAAGCTGTGGAACTCACAGAATGAAACTGAACGTAGTCCGCCGCTAGTGCGAAAGGCAGTGAAAGTGACGAGCCTGTTTGGCGCGGCAGCGGTTGCGCTGTGCTTCATAGCACGCTTTACTGTACCTCTCTTCGTTTTAACTTTCTGAGCGTGTTTTTAATCCAAACATATCATATCTATGTTTTTGGAATCAGGAACCGACAAGGAATAAGATGAAATAGTTTTTGAAACGATTTTAGAAATTTAATTTTGATCATAATTTTTAACTTTTTTAATTTTCAGAGCTTGTTTTTAATCCAAATTAACATATTTATATGTTTTTGGGATCAGAACATGATGAAGAATAAGATGAACGTAAATTTGGATTGTTTTATAAAAAAATTTTTTTTTTTTTTTACAATTTTCCGATTTTTAATGACCAAAGTCATTAATTAATTTTTAAGCCACCAAACTGAAATGCAATACCGAAGTCCGGCCTTCGTCGAAGATTGCTTGGCCAAAATTTCAATCAATTTGATTGAAAAATGAGGGTGTGACAGTGCCGCCTCAACTTTTACAAAAAGCCGGATATGACATCACGTCATCAAAGATATTTATCGCAAAAAAGAAAAAAACGTCCGGGGATATCATTCCCAGGAACTGTCATGTCAAATTTCAGAAAGATCGGTCCAGTAGTTTAGTCTGAATCGCTCTACACACACACACACGCACACCACGACCCTCGTCTCGATTCCCCCTCTATGTTAAAACATTTAGTCAAAACTTGACTAAATGTAAAAAGAGGAAAAAATAGTGAAACAAAATCAACTCTTGTAAATGTCATTGGTTTATTTTTTTCTCACTCATCATCTTTCATTTTGTAACTGACATAATATTCCTGAAGAAAGTGTTTCCTTTGAGTCTTATATGGTCATTGTCCCTTTTTATGTTTTGTTTGTTGATGTTTTTGTGTTTTTTTTTTTTGGGGGGGGGGGGGGAGGCAGCATTTCTTTCTTGTCTGCATATGTTGTTGTATTCTTGTCATAATGAATCGTTCTTGCTTTTTTTCTGCCCTGAGCACAACAGTGACTCCATAAGGCAGTTACTCTAGACTTTTTACACACATGTAGAATTAACCCAGCACCAGCTTGAATTCAAAAACAATGTCATCAATCTCACTCTTGTTTTGCTCTTATCATTCTGTTGTTTATTTGTTGATGATACATTTGATTTTGCTGCATAGCAAAATTGTCAAGTATTCGTGATTGACATAATACATTGAAAAAGGGGTTTTAGTTCAATTAAGCAACTCATTTCTAGTTCTTCAAACCCTCTGTTTTTATCAGATAATCACTTTCCAGAAATTCCATAGGCATATTAACCTGACAACAAAAAAGAAGAAACAAAATTTCAAACCTTTTGGTAATACATTGTACAAGTGTCTGAAAGAAGCATGTTCAAAAGCAATGTTCCATAACATCATTGCTCTACCTCCTGCAATACAAACATCCATAAAGGCACAATACATGTATTTCAAATCACAACAAGTTTTAGGACCAAACAACCATCCCAAATTGATGCGAATGGAAATCAGGGATAAATGTTTTTTCTCTGGTCATTTCTTTCATTTTATCTTGAACATAGCACAGATTATGGTGAGAACTAAAACTAACCTGAAATTCTTTTTTTTCCAAAGGGAAACAATGTAGTAGAGATTTTAACAGAGATAGTTTAGTACAAATCATTCTGCAAATGTAGAGAATGTAACAGACATGATCCAGGGAAAATCATTCATGCAAAACCACAAACAGCTGAGATTCTTTTTCACTTCAATCGCAGACACAAACTGTTCAAAATCATAGAAATAAAATCTGCTGAAAGTGAAAGACCACTGACACTCTTTTTTTGGAGGAAGTGACCCCAAATTTCACAGCAATGGGACGATAGAGAATGATCATTGAAATGAAAAAAAAAAAGAAACTCCTGAAAGATTACAAGAACATTTCTTATCATTGTTGATAACAATCTTTCTGACACAGTCTTATTATTGGCTCGGCCTATTACTGCCTTAGACTTATAATTGGCTCAGCCTGTTACATGCAGTAACCATAAGTAATATCATTCTACATTGTTTCCCTTTAACCAAATAAGTCACTCTTTTCTTACATCTCATTCATTTTCTTCACAAAACTTTTTACCGTCACTCAGTCAGGCCAGGTCAAAAATGAAGAAGTTCCGTTATACACTTATCAGTCCAATAATGGCTTAAACCATGCATGAACTATCACAGAAAACTCTATCAAACACAATAATTGTATTGTTATGCAGTCACTGCACAGTACAAACACATTCACACAAGAACTTCATTAAATCACATCTAAAGCATTGCAAGTTTACTTACATCAATTTTCATTTCAAAATATCAGCACAGCACTGTCAAGCGCTGCTGATCAATGCAAAACTTTCACACAAATGAACATACTATTTCACTTATTTCTTTGTTCCGTTTGCAATGAAAATAATTTCATAGCCAAAGGTCATTACACAAAGGGTTTGAATCAAACACCCAAATCTATCCTAAACTCTTTCAAAGTTTTTTCTTCTTTTTTCGTTCAAGTTCATATTCCACATCTCCACAGGAGCTTGTATCAAAGTGCCGGTCAATCAAAGTATCCTATTCCTTTATCCTATATGTTGCATTACTACTATTCAGAACAAGGAATATTACAAATGAAAGCTCACGCTGCCGATTCGCTCTATTTCAAGCTTTCTACATCGTTTTCTTGTGTGTGGAATGAGCCTCATACGTTCGGGAATGGAGTGCAAAGAACGATGTAGAAAGCTATATAGAAACGGAGCGAGTCGGCAGTGCAAGGTTCCATTTGTAATATTCCTTTTTGTGAATAATAGTAGTAATTCTACAGGAAGGATTAAGAAGTAGGATACTCCAATCGACCAGCGGTTTGATACAAGCTCCTGTGCACATCTGCATCCTGTCAGTCACTCTCAGTGCTTCTTGCTTTTCTTCTTCCTTTGTTTCTTCTTTGATTTCGACTCCCCCGCCTCTCCCTCTGACTCGGAAGATGATGAGGAGGATGACGATGATGATGAAGATGAGGTAGATGAAGAACCACTGCCAGATTCGCTGGCCGAGGAGTCATTTGATGAAGATGAGGATGAAGAGGAACTACTGCTGCTGCTGCTGCTACTGTCAGAGTCTGAGTCAGATGAGCTGCTGTCGCTGCTGGAGCCCTCTCCATCTGACCTGTGCAATACAAAAACAGCGGTTTCGTTTAATTAGTTTCTATGTAGTAATGACTTTCCTAAACACAAATTAAGTGATTCTTCAGTTAACTTTGATAGCTGACTTCTCTATTAATGTTTGTTTCGTTTGTTTGACTTTTCAAGTTTTGAGACCACGCTAGCGGTCAAAATTGACTGTTGAGATCTGTGTCAAATATCACATTTTGGCCAAAAATACAAATAACATTATGTATTGATCAATTTTAGATGGACTTTTAATTTTTATGATTGAATGCACACAAGCACCCACTCTTTAGTGTCTCTACTAGCCACCTAAATATGTGTTTGAGTCGGCCTCTGATGTCACATTGCTAAAAAAAAAAGGGAAATCTGATGTTCAATTGTTACATGATCTATTATCCGCGTTGCACTCCTTTCTGTTTGTAGTTACAAATTTTCTTCCTGCTCTGGAAACTGTGAATAACAGAACTAACAAACTCTCCCTCTCTCTGGTGGCACATAATTAGATTATTTAACGACACAGGCATTCATGCACACATTCTATATGTTCAGCTACACAACTATGTGAAAGGGAAGAAACTTACGTTTTCTTTTTGCGCTTCTGTTTCTTCTTCTTTTCCGCAATGGTGCTGGTCTTGGCTCTGCAAGGAGGACAGACAATATGAAAGCTTCATACAGACCAAGGATGTATAAAGCACATGGGTGCAAAAACAACACAATGGAAACACAAGTGTACACTTGAAGCAAAATATACTGCCTCCTCTGTCACCGCTAGGTCGTCACAATACAGTGGAACCCCCCTTAAAAGACCCCCCCTCCCCCCCCCCCCCCCCCAATTTAAGGCTTGCCCCTTTTTAGGACCATGTTTTCTTCAGATTTTCTGTTGATAATTTCTGTCAAAATTTACTTGCATTTTAAGACTCCCTCATCTTTTAAAACCGGAGCAGAAGCAAAATACAAGAATGGTAGGTAATTGGAACGTTTATTAATGACAAGACAAAACGTTACATTTACTAGTCCGTCTTTGAAGTAGACAGACAGACAAACACTTATGAAACAGGTAAAGAACTTATCTCAAGATCATGTGACTCGCTTGTAAAATGACGGCGAGGTAATCAAGAAGAACAAAAACAACGTTATAGTTCAAAACTTGGTTTTGTACACATTTTGGATGTCCCAAAATGTTCCCCTGTATGTGGAATTTTCCCCCACCCACCTCTTCCTCCCCCAAAAAGCATAAGTTCACTTACACAAGCTGCATTTTCTTGTCTTCATCCTCCTGCTTCATGCGTTTGATCATCTCCTTAGTGCGTGACGGTCGGTACACGTACTTGCGTTTCCCCGTGCACTGGTAGGTGAAGTGACCCTTCTCCAGGCACTTCTGGCATCGGAAGGCGTCAGCGTTGGCCTCTCTGCAACCACACAAAACACCATATTCTTCATAATTCTGATTGAAAACACTTTCGCCACTACAATGGTATTTAATGTGAAAACACCATGGGAAGTGGTCAATCCTACCATTTCATTGTTGATGTTTCATGAAATAGCTATTTGAGGGGGGGGGGGGGGGGGGGGGGGGGGGGGGGGG
>NC_090250.1:30820023-30825908 GCF_037325665.1 Littorina saxatilis | reverse complement strand
TACTCAAGGATGGAGATTTTAGGCTCACGCCTAGTCTTACAATCTATCCCTGCTAAACTAAGACATACAAATAAAGACAATAAAAGGACAATTGTCAATCGCAATCATACAGTATTACTAATTACAACATTACCTATACGAATACATAATGCATGATAGAACATTGAAATGTACATGTATGTCAATATAATACAAAGGAAAAGAAAAGTCGACTCGCACACACACGCGCGCCGCATGCCTGCAATCACGTTCGCACTCAATACAATACAACACACACATACACACACACATACATACACACACACACACACACACACACAGACATATACGCGCGCACACACACATACACACGCTGACACACACACACACACACAACAACAACCTCATCATCATCATCATCATCATCATCATCATCATCGTCGACATCATTATCATCATCAACAAAATATATAGAGGTTAGTGATAGCAATGCATTCTTGCTAGAAACAGCTTTAGAATGTAACTGTTCGTGACATCAGATATTTGCGAAGCTGCGCTTTGAAGTGTTTAATCGTGCTTGACCCCTTTATCTCACATGGTAGCGAATTCCAAATTGTTGAGCCCGAAAACGCTAAACTGGTTTTATATAAATCAATACGGGGTAGCGGGGAAATTAATTTGTTTGAGCCATATCTGTCTGTTGCTTTCTGAAATAATGATCGCATGTACTGTGGGGTCTAGTTTATTTGAACCTTAAACATTAAAAGCACCTTATTAAATAATAACTGATCTTTAAGTGATAAAGAATTAAGGCTGCTAAGCTTTTGATCTGTTGATGTTTGCGGACCCGGCATGATAAGTTTAGCTGCGCGACGGTGAAGAGAATTTACATTTTTTAAGTGAACATCGCTACAACCATCCCAAAGTGTAGATGCATAATTCAGATGAGGTAAAATATGACCAAAATAAAACAACTTGAGTGCTGAGGTATCAGCGTAATGCTTTAATTTGGAGAGAAGGAACAAGTTTTTAGATAAGGTTTTGGTAACACGGTTGAGGTGGGACTGCCACTTTAATTCAGCGTCTATTGTGACCCCGAGAGAGAGAGAGAGAGAGAGAGAGAGAGAGAGAGAGAGAGAGAGAGAGAGAGAGAGAGAAAGAGAGAGAGAGAGGGAAAGAGAGGGAAAGAGAGAGAAAGAGAGGGAGAGAGAGAGAGGGAGAGAGAGAGAGAGAGAGGGAGGGAGAGAGAGAGAGAGAGAGAGAGAGAGAGAGAGAGAGAGAGAGAGAGAGAGAGAGAGATTGTAATACCAGGTAACATGAACAATTAGAATTCCAGTTACAACCAAGAAAGACACACAAAGATTAGAGTGTCATATTTCTCTAAAAGAAAAACGTAGCAAACGGAACCAAGATACAAAGAATCCGCTTACCTTATTCCAAACACAGCTCTAGACTAAACACGGAAGCGAACAGCGTGTGAATGCAATGCAAGGCAAGGTAAGCTGAACTCTTTAAAACTCCAAGACAACCCGTCAGACACACACGCACCGGTACCAGTACACTGTCGTCTCACTACCGAACGCTGAAACTTTTCAGAGACGGCTGGCTGGCCCGACGAAGAATGCGGAAAGGAAGGAACCGCGTTCCTGGTGTCCATGGAAACGCACTTTAAAGAGGCGGGGCCAGGGAGAGACAGTGTGGGGGTACGTGAAAGAAGGAGATGGTCCTGTGCAAATTGCTGCACGTTGCGGTGACGACCCCGTCCCCCCAGGGGCCCATTAGGAAAACATTAAGGAGGTGTTAATGTGAAGACCTTACCGCACCACGTTCCTCTTCTAGTTGTTTGTGCCTCCAGTAACGGAAGCAGAGAGAGAGAGAGAGACAGAGCGATAGAGAGACAGAGGCCAAGAGAGAGAGAGAGAGAGAGAGAGAGACACACACAAACAGAGAGAGAGAGAGACAGAGCGATAGAGAGACAGAGGCCAAGAGAGAGACAGACAGACAGACAGACAGCGGGTTTAGAATCGTTGCGTCAGACGTGAAACTAATGGTGGCCGTTTTTGACATGGTATCGTCAACGATCACCGATTGTCACGATATTGTTAAGAAAACTGTGCGCAAGAAAAGAAAGAACTTCAAACAGACAAACAGGAGGTGTAGGAGAGAAAACGAGGAGGAAGAAGAAAAAGATAGTCCATCCAAAGTCCATTATGGGTTTCCTCGGGTCGCTGCGCCAAATGCCTTTCTGACCGTATAAACGGCACTCAAAGTCAACAGTCAAATTGTTGAGCTTCACTATACGCTTCTTTTCAAACTTAGCATCCGTTTACATCTCGAATGTAGAGTTGATAGCATCGACATGAATCTCAAATTCTTACACCGCCGTAATCCTATACAGCAGAAACTTCAGGATTCAGTATGAAGTCGGCAACACCGGGATGGAGGCTCAAAACAGAGACCGAGACGGTTCACAGGACTAGGCTTGTCTCCGCAACTTCAGAATCGAGTTTCAAGAGCAAAGTCTCAGAATCGAGTTTCAAGAGCAAAGTCTTTGAGCCTGAAAGCTTTCAGACGACCCGCTGGGAATGTGACAGTGACAGAAAAAGGTGGTCCCTTATGGCACGTGATCCGTCGCTTCACTCTCATAATGCCGAGAGAGCTTTCAAGGGATTACTTTCCATCACATTAGCATGGAAATTCTTGCTCTTCTGTCGACATCCGAGCCTGCTCGCCGCCTAGCGATGATGTTGAACTTTAATGTTATAACTTATACTTCACAATCCAGTAACATTTTTTTTTTATACAAGTCACTTTTATCAAATCAAAATATATTTCATGTGAAATTAATTGACGGATTGAGCTCCAAACTAAAGCATAATTAATTAATTTGCTCGAAGAAAATGGCTGTCATGGTTTTCTCCCTTTGCAAAAAAAGCCTAAAGCATTGGTTGACATAGTTGGTACCCTTTCCCTAAATTAGAGACCAACATTTTAACTCCGTGAATACTTGGATGAAGTTTAAAAGAAACTTCAAAATGCAGCATTGGCCTACCCAGAAGGGGAAAAACAACATTCAAGCCTTACATGTTTTCTTATTTCTCAATGATTCGGAATTTTAAATGGAGAGTCATGCTTTAAACTCCACAAGAATGGGTAAGTCTCAAAGATATAATATATACCCGTGTCAGCTCTACTGAAGAAGTAAATTATGACTGTGAATACGACAACACTTACCAAGTTAACACTTCTCATTCTTCCCTTGTCAACCAAGTACAAAATGTGAAAAACAGTCTGCTTGCATCCCACAAAGTACACATACACTTTCACTCGTCGAGAAAAATGTGCGCCATTCAGATACAAGGAAGATGACCCAGCAGGAAGGATATGAAAACCTATTTGGTCCCTGACAAAACAACCTATCACACACACACACACACACAGGGGAACTATTTCTGCCAAGTAGTGACAAGGACATAAATATAACATAAGACTTAACTTCTTACAACAGAATTCTGAATTAACCAAAATAAAAATGTTCCATTGTTTCTTCCAAACAAACTACAACCTCTTTGTGACTCAGTCATAATCACACAGTGAATCTGTACCACAGGGATTATACCGACATTCCTCTCCTTCACACCAGTATAGATATGTTATGGTCATGAAACACACCATGAAACACACCACGAAACACACCATGAAACACAGTACGGAATGTTGCTGGTAAAGTGACACCTCAAAACAATTCTTGTTTAACTGACTATAACTGTAAGTTACGAATCGTTTCCTGAACGTTCAACACAACAAATACTTCAAAACATTCAACAGGAAGGAAAAGAAGGGAATATGTCCCAACACTGTTTGTGATGTTACACCAACACAGCCACTTTATTAATTACAAGCAAAAGTTAAAGGAAGGAATGTGAAAAATGCACACACATGCGCAGCCAGACGAACTTTAAGGTATGTGTGAAAGTGTGGTGTGCTTATCAAACTGATTAAAACAAATGAGTCTTCCTATGAAAGACCCACAGCAGATGAAAGAGGCTGAGCAACAAGACTGTACGACAGTCACGCAGCTGAAGTGTCTACCCCCCCCCCCCCCCCCATGCCAATGCGCACTCTACTTTGATCAAGGACACAAGGAGACGGCAGTGACCAGAGAAACCGGCGAAAGGGGGGATCCTAAAGGGACCCCTTCAAGCTCCACTGGTCAGCGCGATTGGTTTCCAATCTCTCTCGACTCTCTCTATTTTTGTTTCTTTCCCCCTCTCTCCCGAACGACTCTCTCTCTCCCTCTTTTTCTGTCCATCTCCATCTATATAAATATATATGTCCCTTTCTGTGTCTCGATCCTCTCTCTCTCTCTCTCTCTCTCTCTCTCTCTCTCTCTCTCTCTCTCTCTCTCTCTGTATGTCTCTCTCTCTCTCTCTCTCGTACCCTATCAACATTCTGATGGGCCGGTGCCTGGTCCTCTGAGACACTCCCAGGCCAATCTTTGCCCCTCAGACCGCGACAGAAAAAGATGAATCGGGCCAGCAAGTTAATAGGCTACAAATTGCCAGGAGGGAAGCTTGCCTTGCTGACCGAAATCAACCTGTCAATGTTTGGGAGGCCCCCAGTGTCTTCTTCGCACAACTCCAGATTGCAAACCCACGGGAGAGTTGTTGAGAAGAATCGATGGCTTGATTGCTTCAGTCACACAAGTAGGACCCAATTTAAACATCTGAATCAGCAGCGAAAAAGGAAGCCAGGGTCTGACTGTGATTACCGTTGTTCAGGAACCAGGGGTGAGGTGCACGAACTGAAAGTGGATGTCACCCAAACGAAAGAGAACAAACCGCGCGTTCTGATTCGTTGAAATGACAACACATCTCAGTTTCAACCGAACTAACACTGCGGCTCCCGTTTGGGTGGTAAGGGGCTCAATCCGCTCACATATTATATGTAACTTCAGCAGGACCGACGACGCACTGCAGATTATCCCAGCCCGCTACACGTTGCGTGAAAGGAAAACAGGCCAAGTACTCGTCATAATCCCTATCGCAGCATCAATAATATGCAGTGCGTCGTTTGTGCTGCTGAAACTGAAACTGAAACTGCGCGGGTATATTCTGCCCCTAACTTTGTCGTGCACCTCAGCCCTGCATGCCATTCCAAAGTTATCACCCCCTCTATAGTTATTTCCCCTGGTGTGTGATGCCCTTATATGTGTATTTCAACAACAGATTGATGACTTCAAAACAAATCTTGCAGTTGTTAGTTTATGTAATATCTTCTGCATCTTAATAAAATTATTCATGAAAATATCATCACACAATTGTTTACAGAAATGGCAGAGAACCGGCACGGTTGGCCTAGTGGTAAGTTGTCCGCCCCGTGATCGGGAAGTCGTGGGTTCGAACCCCGGCCGGGTCATACCTAAGACTTTAAAATTGGCAATCTAGTGGCTGCTCCGCCTGGCGTCTGGCATTATGGGGTTAGTGCTAGGACTGGTTGGTCCGGTGTCAGAATAATGTGACTGGGTGAGACATGAAGCCTGTGCTGCGACTTCTGTCTTGTGTGTGGCGCACGTTATATGTCAAAGCAGCACCGCCCTGATATGGCCCTTCGTGGTCGGCTGGGCATTAAGCAAACAAACAAAAATGGCAGAGAGAGAAGTTATTGCTGAACCAGGGAGTGCAACCACATAGTTTGCACAATGTACCCTTTAAAATAAATCTGGTCCAATGTGTGCCAGGCTGAACATCTTTAATTCACTGTGATCACGTTAAGGTACAGTGGAACCCTCTTTTAAGACTTCTTAACATCTCACAAAATCAGGCTTAGAAAGAAGGGAGTCTTAAAATGGGCTTAAATGTACAGAGGTTCATTATATTTATATACAGTATCTTACAAATCAAGGT
>NC_090250.1:30710023-30812523 GCF_037325665.1 Littorina saxatilis | reverse complement strand
AGGCTTTTACATGCTGTAAGACTCTACTTCACGCATCTGTCGTGAGTCGAACAGATTTCACGAACAAGAGTGTATATCTTTAACAACAAACATATGGATTTAAATACATTCCTAAGATTATAACTGCCTGAACCACAAATCTAGATACACTATCTTTTCCACACCCAAAGAGTCATGCTCCGTAGCTTTAATTTCAGGGGTAGGTGATAACCTTCAGGTTGCATTATAGGAGTTCCACAAACAAAATATTTTGGAGGCCAAAAGAGCAAAGTTCTGTGCCGTTGAGTGTGATATCGAATTTGAAATTAAAGACCCGCGTGAAACCGATATAGAACGAACTGGATACGGTCCAAAGCAAACAGCCTTGATTTAAAGGGCGAGTTTTCGTTCTGAAACAAAAGTCACTGTGAACGCTACTTTCATGTTTCATGTTAACGGTTACCCGCATTATTATTAACATATCTTTAACGTTCCCAACTGATACTTTGAGCTGGATCAAAAGTTGTTTCTGGGGCAGAGGAGCATTTATCTTACTAACGATTTAGAAAAGCGACGGGGATACTCTTCACTAAAATAAAATAATCATAACAAAATAAACTGAAAAAAGTACTTCTGATTCAACAGTACCTTGCAAACATGACTCCTTATCTCTCAAACAAAAGTGACTGTTCCGATCCGGCAGAAGACCCACACTCCCACTAGCAAATCGATATGAAAATTCTGCTCTTTCGGTGTGCAGTAAAAGGCTATTTAAAGGAAACTCTAAAAGCAATATGACGGGGGATTCCCTGTGAAGGAAAAAATACCAGTGATTGATAACTGATACATTCATTTAGATTTGCACGCGAAACAATCATCAATTTGATTTGACGACAAAACAGAAACTGCTTTGACAAGCGCTCACGAGCGAGAGTTGTGTTTCCTGAAGGTTATGGAAGAGTATGGAATGTGTTCACAAGAGCGACAACTTTTATGCTCCTTTAGAAGAAAAACTTGGACGCAAGACTCTTGAAGCACAATCTGTTCACAATCAGCAAAAAGCAAGCCGAATGAGGTCGATATGCTAATTTTTCCAGATACAAGCTCTGAAACTTGGGGGCGGAGGTGGGGGAGCTGAATAATACACAAGCTGACATTTTTTCCATAAATTGTTGAATAAAACACTGTTTAAACCAAGCTGAGAGACAGACTAGCACAGATTGGCAGACAGAACGAGAGTTTCAGTGAAGACAGACAGAAGAGCGGACGCGGAACAGAGAGGCGCTTGTACAGCAACAGTAACAGCAAAACATGTAGTTGTGATGACATCATGATCACAGTACACAAGAACAGAAAACATATATAAATGCAAATCATCAATCTTACGATAACCACGCCAATGAGTCCAGTAAACGAAAGCGTGTCGCATGAAAGACTAATTCTCAACAGTATCAATTATGTTCCTGTGAAACAGATTTCTAAAATGGTTCTTAGAAAGTTTTCCCCACAGAGCAAATTAGCAGCACCCTATTTTTGCGAGACCTTTGGCCTAGGGCTGGGCAGCAGTCTCTTGCAAAGAGTGTAGGAAACCACACAGGGATTGCAATCACTCACTCCTAGTGAGCACAACGCTGGCCAGAACGTCTGTTTTGCTAACACGTGCCATCATATCTGATAAACAAAGGGAAGTAAGCGCCCTAAAATGCATACGACATGTGCAATAGAGTAAGTGAGAGTTATTCGGAACCATTCTCCTGGCACCTGAGAGAATAACAAGCGTTGAAATGAACAAGCGACTTTCATCATCAAAGTTGTCCTTTCGGGGCACACTCGGCCGTTGGTAATCTCTATTCTATAATATGAAGCTGTGATAAATCACTTGAATGCAAAAACATAGGCAAATCATATTTGACAGATCTGTTTTCTCGGTACGATGTGGTTCACGATTGTATCTCCCCTTCGAAGGCCGTCAATATAGCTGAATCAAATTGTTATCAAATATTTAAAGCTAGCATGCCGAGGCAAGACGAATCATTCAGATATCAGATGTAATCCGGTCCACTTTTTACCAACTCATCATTGGGCAGTGACAAGGTTCTTGTCCAGAAAAGGACCCCAAAACGACACTACCTAACGCTCACAGCCATTCTTACATACCTACTTTCGACAGACACGAACACTCCCATTCAATCAGTGCCACTGTCTTTTGTACCAGTCCCACAACTCTTCAACGCAAATCCGACCGATCCAGTTTTTCCATTCAATTTCCCCCTAAAAGAAATTCTCTTGCGAGGCCTTTAAGCTTGAATGGGAAAGGATTAGGTTATGCGTTTTAGGCATGCACAGTTTCTATACTTTCATGAACTATGTCGCCAATGCGTTGGTCTCTCGAACATAATATTCATAAATGTTTTGCGGTAGACAATGTTGAACTTATTGAAAGCGTCGCGTTCATTGAAAAGTTAGTTGCAATGAAAGGGTTGTTTCGTCAAGTTGTGACTAGGTTGTTTCAATGTTACAACACAGCTGGGCGGGGAGGTAGCTCAGTCGGTAGCGCGCTGGATTTGTATCCAGTTGGCCGCTGTCAGCGTGAGTTCGTCCCCACGTTCGGCGAGAGATTTATTTCTCAGAGTCAACTTTGTGTGCAGACTCTCCTCGGTGTCCGAACACCCCCGTGTGTACACGCAAGCACAAGACCAAGTGCGCACGAAAAAGATCCTGTAATCCATGTCAGAATTCGGTGGGTTATAGAAAGTGGCGTATGGCTGCCTAAATGGCGGGGAAAAAACGGTCATACACGTAAAAGCCGTGGGAGTTTCAGCCCATGAACGAACAAACAAACAAACAAACAAACACAACACAGCTTAGCAACAAAAGAAACAGTTTGAGAAACATGGGCCTTTAAAAAGGAGGGATTTATCGGTTTATCAGACCGCAAAGCAAAACAACATTGTTCTCATGTGCCTCATAATAGTCATACTTGGAAGACCTGCTAACTCCAACATTTACTTAACAGAATTATGATAACTGCATAATTATACAGGTTTAATGTGGGTTTTTTGTGTGCGTCGCACATGTATACTATTGTCAGTTTTACTGATAGGTACTTAATTCTGCATGCATAATTTGACTTTTTGTGTTCAACTTTTTGTGCGTGAAGTTTTTATGGATGAGAAATCTATACTGTTTTGACATTTGATCGAGAAAGTGTAGGTGTCTTTTGGGATTCGATTTACAGATAGCTTTATTTGGATCTTCCAAGCCTTGTGCAACAAGCAAACGAGAGAGAAACCCGACGAGTCTTGTCAGACCGTCAGTTTATTTACAATATAGTCAGTTTGTCAGTGGACCAATTAACTGAGATACCAGTTGAGAACACTGTAATTTAAGTCGTTCAGTCAACCATGAAAAAACATAGGATCAAGTATAGAAACATGTAACAAACAAACAAACAAACAAACAAGCAAAAACAAAAAACAAACAAAACAAATCAAAACTCTACTTATGTCAGAAAAGTTAGTGCAGACATTCTTCAATGTACTTCTCTTTAGAAGAAGAAAAAAAAATCGAATCATTTACCAAAATATAACATCATCGATGCCTTGTTTCAATCTTAAAAGACAAGTAGACTTGAAACACATCTGTATGCTTGTATAATTATTCAGACGCATGTTTATTATTTCATCAGTTCTTCTCACAAAGGTAAGCCAATGTCCAAGCAACCCAGCATGAGAGGTGAACCTACTCTCTTTGTTTACGGGCGTGAACTGAAGTAAAACTAGGTGCACCGGTGTAACACGAGAAAATTACTCCCACGAGATTTTTACTCCGGAGTAAAAATTTTGTACGAAAATATTACTCCCTTTACGAAAAAAAGGACTCCCTCATTACACGAGAAAATTACTCCCCACGACAGGTGAGTTACGAGTAAAAATTTCGTACAAAAATGTTACTCCCCTGACGAATAAAAATCGAATAAATTACTTCACCCTAACACGAGCAATTTAACTTTCCATGCCAGGTGTACGAAGTTTTTACTCCCTTGTCCCCTGTTAGTCTTGGTAGTGGAAGGGCTGGAGGGAGGGTAGCGCGACATTCGTTTGCGCGAGATCACATACTGGCATTATCCCTTCGCCCGCATCCCATTTTCGCGTACGAGATTTTTACTGGAAATAAAAAAAATGGGGAGTAAAATTTTCGCGGAGGGAGTAATTTTTTCGTGCCTTGGGGAGTTCTTTTCTCGTACGAAAAATTTACTCCGGAGTAAAAATTTCGTGTTACACCGGCAAACCCGATCTGTCCTTTCGAGTGCATAGCATACACCGTGCTGCTCCTTGCCGGGAGCTTTCAAGACGTCAGACGTTTTGAGTTTCACTCCACTCATCCGTGTTTCTGGTCGTTGCTACGTTTTCATAGCGTCTTTGGCAGGCCCCATGTTTGTTTTTGTAAATGAGTTTTTAATCCTGCAAAGCGAAGCCCTTGAAAATGTCTAAGACATGGTGTGTACTGCCGGGCTGCGCGACTGGTTTGTTGTGAGACTAGAACTGGTAATCCGATGTGCTTGTGATGTATTGAACACGATCAGTGTGTAGCCGAGCGTTTGAGTAGTTCTGACATTGTAGGGGAAGGGCCCCTAATATGGACCACTTTTTGTTTATTGCTGAAAACTAGCTTGTTTTCTTGCGAAGAAGTTTCATTTTGTGGTTGGTAGTCCTTCTCTCTTAGTTTAACCGTTAGGCCTAATTAGAGTGAAATAGCTTTGATAGACCTTCAGCAAAAATTAAATACACAAAAAATCACAAATGGTCCATATTAGGAGCCTGGGCGCCCAATATGGACCAGTGAAGCGGCCTTCACGAATCACTGTAAAAAGCCCCCTATACTTCAAAATAACATGATACAACTTAGTGTGCAAGTCAGACTAATTCAAATATGCTTTAGATTTAGCTGTTTCGGGTTGATGAGAGCATTATTTGAAGCACACCAGGAAACTGAAGAAGCTTATCAAAAACATAGTGAAAATAAGTGAAATTATCAACTTCCACAAAAAAAAGACTCTTTGTTATATTTTTTTTAAATCTCGAGGGCTAGTTGTAGGTTATTTTCAGCAAGCTTCTTAATGAATTAATTAAAATTGCCTTTAGTTTTTATTTTCTTCGATTTGTTGAAGGTGGTCCATATTAGGGGACTCACACATAGCCTACTTTGAGGTTTTGCTATTATTTTTTGTTTGCAGTAGAAACTCGGGGCACACACTGTTAAAATGCAACAAATACTGTCTTAGCTATCATATATAGCCATTTTTGTGTTATGAAAGCTTTGGCTGTGGACAGAAACGAGTCCGTTTTAGGCAGCAAATTTAGTGTGAGCGCTGCCAAAAGTGAAAAAAAGCGAAAAAGCCTAACGGTTTTCAGGTTTGTGTTTCTGCAACTGTTTTGACATGTGCAACTTATCCAGAGAGGGTGAATAAAGCGAATGAAATTGTTTTGAGAGCTCAAGCGCCGTTAGTTTGTCAGGACAGGAGGTGGTCCATATTAGGAGCCGGTCCATATTAGGAGCCTTTTCCCTACTTTGTCACACACACACACACACACACACACACACACACACACACACACACACACACACACACACACACGCGCGCGCGCACGCACTCACACACACACCACACACACACACACACACACACACACACACACATACACAGGCAGGTCGGCCGTCCATACGTCCAAACACTACTGAATAGTATGTATCACTGATTACTCAGATGCGTCGAAACGTTAGAACAAACCGTTCCTTTTTTGTCTTCTTTGAAATCGTCGGCAGGAACTAAACATTGTCTATCGATAGTAAAACAACTCACTCTCCACGCACGCAGAACTTAAGTTTTAATCTCACACAGTTCAATGATGGCGTAAGCTATTGCAACAACGGAAAAACTGTTCAGGGCGATGGCTGACTCATGAGTAAAACAGAAGACAAAAGTTTACAGTTAGCGGGTTTCTGCTTCACATAAACTGTTTGGTGAATCCTGGAATCTCTAATACCTGTCTCATGACACTTTATGTGTAACATTTCCATAAATATTCATAGACCGGTAAGTATATAAATCATAGTGGTTGAAACAGAGAAACATTGCCGCTATACAAATTTCTGCAGGAGAAGGTTCAAAGTAGATCTTCCAAAAGCGCAATGTCACAACCGCAAAGTGCAGCATGATAATCATGACACGTCTGACGTCATTCCTAAAAGATAGACTGCTTTGTCATGATCGTCATGGCCGATGAAAAAATTAAAACCTTTAAAAGTTCGTTTTGAGCAAGACTCGAACGTAATTTCAACACAAATATGAAAGTCTCCGCCGCATGCAAACAACTTGAGTGAGTGTCGTCAGAATCATTTCGATTAAAAGGTTATTGTTCTTGATCTCTAGCAATTAGCAATCATTGAAGCCTTGCCCAGATTACACATGGCAAATATTGAGGATTAAGGGTTGGCGTCTACATATTGCGTAGTGCAGGGGTTGGGCATAAAGGCGGTTTTTAGTATGTTTTTGCAGGCGTTCTGCTTGCAAGCGGATGGAGCTGCTCATTGACATTGTATAATCCCGCCTGAGAAGAAGCGAAAATTGTGATATTTCAACAATTTCTTCTACCCTCCAAAACCCTTTTTGAAGAGAAGAGCTTTCTGATATATGCGTTTGTTTATTCGTTCCTTCTTTTCTTCATTCCGACATTCGTTCTTTAATCAGTTTTACCTTAATCGTGTTGTTGTTTGTTGTTGTTGTTGTTGCTGCTGTTGCTGTTGTTGTTGTTGTTGCTGCTGCTGTTGCTGTTGCTGTTGTTGTTGTTGTTGTTGTGGGGAGGTGGTGGGGAGTGGGTGGTGGTGTGGTTGTGGTTTTACGGCAGTAGTAGGAATCACTATGAACAGACCTAGAGCCAATATTTGAAACCATCTCAAAATTATCGGATGTAGTTAACAAATTGAAAAAGTTAAATTGCTTGTTTGTTTACTTGTTTGTTCGTTCGTTGTTGGCCCCAGAATCCGCTGCATGCAAATGCTAGTAAGTCTTCATTTACGCATTTGCTCAGTTTTCGTGACCGGCTTGAAGTGTCATGGCCAAATGTCTCGCTAATTAGGATTAACCTTTGTGTACCGCTTATGATTTCAGGAAGAATTAGGATAAAACCGTGACTCAGCGGCTGGAGTTTATTCTTTTTTTAAGCAGTGATTTGTATTGTGCGTCACATTCTATGTTCGTGATTATTACACCTCAATCGTATGTTCATGAACAGCATTGGGTAACTTTAACTGATGATTGATAGCTAGCTTTAATGGGATTACTTCGTCGTGATTCGATTACAGGTATTTCCGTTTAAGTCTTTGAAGCTTTACTTTTCTGTTTGTCATACCGAATCAGGTTTTTGATGATCGAAATTCATCACAGAAATATGGAATGTGTTCACCTCCCACACACATACACATTAGCACAATCACACACACACACACAATCACACACACACACACACACACACGCACGCACGCGCACACACACACACACACACACACACACACACACGGCACACACACACACACACACACACGCACGCACGCGCACACACACACACACACACACACACACACACATTGGGCTATGCCATCCCCAACACCACAAAAAAAAGCTCGTTAACCTAGAAAGACTGAATAGAGAGAGGGAGATACAGAGATGTGGAAAGGAGGGAGGAACAGACAGTCAAGCCCAAAAATTCAAAACGACACATATCAGAAAGAGAGGGTGGGAGGGAGAGCTAGAGACGAATCCAATCAAAAATAATGAAAACACAACATTATCCATTAAAATGTTTATTCCAATTAAAACCATGCACGCTTTCCCCTCACTGGCCTCGTAAGTAAAATTCAGTTTTATCACAGCCTTTCGCTTCCCACAATCAACTGTACAATAAACAAAATATGTATACGTCACTGAAGTATGTACAATTTCAACACGTCTCGAAAAGAATACATGAATATTTATAAAACAGAAACAAGTTTTTCTCTTCAGTTAAGTAACGCAAACAGAGCATCAGCAGCAATGTCAATATTTTATTTAAAAGCACTGACACATATTTAAATGAAAGACAGCATAATATGTTTTGTCGCTAAACACCCCGAGCAGAATCAAATAATAATTACATCGATAACAATATTCTTCAAAAGAAGTGTTTTTCTTTTCGAGTCAGACATCAAAAACAAACACCGATGCAACAATAACATAGATTAGGAGAATTGCAAAAACAGTAAAAGCGAGCAAGAAAAATACGGGAATATTTGAAAGTGATGTGAATCAATCGTTCAGACATTTGTACTATCGTTTTAGCACACTTTTGAAAACACACACACGCGCCTCTTTTCTTAAATAATCATTGAGAAATGCAGATGTGTGAACATTACCTTTCATACAAGTGTTCAATCTCATGATCTCAATTTTAAAAAGTCAAGTTTTTCAAGCAACCCGTATTTGTCTTAAATATATTCTATCAGTCCAGAAGAATGACCCATTTTTCATATCCCTCGAAGCATTTTGAAAGTACTTCCATGAATAAATGAGTGACTATTATGCACATCTTGCTAAACTTCCAGATATCAAATTTAGGTCTTGTACGAGAAGACAATCAGGGCCGGACTAGGCGAAGAGAAGGGGGGGGGGTTGCCAGTGGTGGCCCAGGGGGATGTCCCCCCTGGCGGCAGGGGTGGATCAGTTCATTTTATGACTTTTTTTTTCAAAAGTATATTGTGAAGATATGGGTGTGAAGGCGCGAAGCGCCTAGCTTGCTAGGGGGGTCCGGGGGCATGCCCCCCCGGAAAATTTTGAAAAAAAGGATGCAAAATGGTGCAATCTGGTGCATTCTGAGGATGATCATTACCAGTTTCAGGCAGCAGATTTTGTCACTGATTAATACCCCAAAAATTGAAACTCAATGTAAAATAAAGAAATGCATACCTCATTCAATATTTTAATTTTTTGGCTGGGGGGGGGGGGGTCCGGAAACCCTAGAACCCACCCCCCCACCCCCCTCGTTGTGGGGGTCAGGGGGCGAAGCCCCCTGAAGCTGACGGGTAGGTCATATTCTGAGATAGGAAAATGGTCGTTCCTTGCATGAAACGGCATAAAATAAGCAATAATAAAAAAAAAATTAAATAAGTAAGGTACATGTTTAGGCTAGGGGGGGGGGGGGGGGGGTTGCGCAACCCCCATAACCCCCCCGGTAGTCCGGCCCTGACAATACTCAAATCTACAGGGTCAGCGTTAAAAAATGAATGAAAATAACCTCGCGAGCAGGCCGGCTACTGACCTTCAATGTCTGCATAAATTACTCATCATAAATGCTATCATCAAGCTATTTTGGGTTCCAGTTACGACATGTATTGTTCCGTGAAGGCCCAGAGATATATCCAACAATATGCTAATGAGGCGGATTGCCGGGGCTTCGATGGTATTCGCCAACGTCACTTTTACCCAAGTATAAAGCAAACCCGGCAAATGTGTGTGTTGTCTACTTGACACCAGTGTGTTCCGAGCCAACAAACCATCGTACAGATAATGGGAGGTACTTAATATACTGTTAACGGTTACCTTCACGGGTGAAAGAAGAATGAAAATTTAGTCGAATGAGAAAACAAAGTTCGTTTTGAATTACATTTTTTGAGAGTATCATTTCGGCAGACACTACAATCAAACTACATCAAACTGTCTTTCTACCTGCATGTTAAACGGTTCCTTCGTAATCATTCACTCAGTAAAAGACCTTGCGTTCCATGTTCAAAAGATACCGGCACGGTTGGCCTAGTGGTAAGGCGTCCGCCCCGTGATCGGGAGGTCGTGGGTTCGAACCCCGGCCGGGTCATACCTAAGACTTTAAAATTGGCAATCTAGTGGCTGCTCCGCCTGGTGTCTGGCATTATGGGGTTAGTGCTAGGACTGGTTGGTCCGGTGTCAGAATAATGTGACTGGGTGAGACACGAAGCCTGTGCTGCGACTTCTGTCTTGTGTGTGGCGCACGTTATATGTCAAAGCAGCACCGCCCTGATATGGTCCTTCGTGGTCGGCTGGGCGTTAAGCAAACAAACAAACCAATGTTCAAAAGATTAGACACAAAAAACTTTGTGCGGTTCTCCGAAGATAATCTTCATTGATCATACCATGAAAATATCACAGAGGATTGAGAAATAACGGTTTCATCACAGATGTCTGATAATAGTTTAACAGGTAAAAGTATCACAGAAGTCTGAAAATACTGTGAAGAAGTATAATTGAGGCAATCACAAGTAGGCCGATAAGGTTTTGAACACAGAACTTCGGATTTTGAGAATAATGCGCAGTTATAACAAAAAACAGTAATTTCGTTTTTGATCTCCAGTGACCCTGAAGAAGCACCAGGTAACTCGTGTCAGAGGCCAGGTCAAGGTTATTAAAGATTTCTATCAACACCACATAAACACTAAACCTTTCATATCACCGCCTCTCGCGTGGCTGTTAATTGCCATAGAAAGCATGACAGGGTTGTTTGAGGGCTATGAAACCGCTTCTTCGAGCCTCACACACGGTCATTCAAGGTCCACGACACTTCGTCAATACAGTGGATTTTCCCTTTTGAGACCACCAGAAGTATTTGAAAATCACCTCTTACAAGGGAGGGAGTCTTAAAATGTTGATAGATTAACAAACGTCATGGACGGAAAATTCGAGAAAAAAAGGTCTTGAAATTAAAGGGGGTAAGTTTTACATCGGGGGGGGGGGGGGGGGGGGGGGGGTCTAGACGGGCGCAGTGGCGGGATGATAACACGTCGGCCTCTAAATCGGAAGGTCGTGAGTTCGAATCCCGGCCGCGGCCGCCTGGTGGGTTAAGGGTGGAGATTTTTCCGATCTCCCAGGTCAACATATGTGCAGACCTGCTAGTGCCTTATCTCCCTTCGTGTGTACACGCAAGCACAAGACCAAGTGCGCACGGAAAAGATCCGGTAATCCATGTCAGAGTTCGGTGGGTTAAAGAAACACGAAAACACCCAGCATGCTTCCCTGAAATCGGCGTATACTGCCTGAATGGCGGGGTAAAAACGGTCATACACGTAAAAACACACTCATGCAAAGACATGAGTGAACGTGGGAGTTTCAGCCCATGAACGAAGAAGAAAAAGAAGAAAACATTGGGGTGGGGGGGGGGGGGGGGTTCCACTCTATATCACCTGGTCATTCAGTGTCTGTGAGATGGCTTTTCAAAGGCTCATGCATGGGTCTTCGGTATGTAAAGAGTACTTCTTATTCAGTAGACAAGGACGGGTTTTCTCCCAAATGTACACTTGAACCTTTGAATCCGTCCCCTGCTGGGGTCTAAAAAAGCTATAACAGTGACAGCTGTCTTCAAGTGTACATGTACTGTACACAGAAAGCGACCTGAAAGTACTGAAGGTTCGACCGGTGCTTGAATACATGGATTGAAAGCACGCGCGTAGCTAACAACCCGTAAAATTGAGTAAAGAAAGTCTTCAAAGAATTTCCCCCGTGTGTGTGTTGTGTGTGCGTGCGAGAACGCTTTTTGCTGGCTTCCTCGTCTCTCCTCAATTTCTGCCAGCATCAAGTCCAGTTACAAAGACACAAACACACACACAAAAAGATACACATTTATCAAATCGTTTTGCCTTTTTCTACATTTATGACTGTCAAACTGCATCCTACTATTGTTGCGGTTCTGTTTGCACTAGTTTTGAAACGGTTTGTGTCCAAATTTTTTTGAATAGTAAAATTGTACCTTCCCCAATAACATAATAAATTGCGCAAAAATCTGAAGGTTGACACATTTCCCCAAGTCTGCAAAGTTTACTATCATGTGTAACTTTCACGTAATCAGGAGGACAAAATAAGTTAAGGTTATAAAGGCTTGCTGACTCAGTGCCAGAGTGTACACAAAACAATCTGTAATTATGCACAACTCTAAGCGAATGCACAACTTCTAATAGCCTTGTTGTGACGCAAGAAGGATCATAATTATACGACCATTAATTACATTTCTTATACTCACGTCAGGGCTTTTCCAGTGCCAGTTGCATACATCAATACACGGAACACAAAACACTTACCAAATGGTATTATTTTGATTTATGCCAGTGAACGGTATCATTATGATTAATGGCAGCGTCAATGCGTGCGTCTCACGTGCACACCGCTGCTCTACAGAAATGGTCGTAGCATGATGCACATAAATAAGTACATTTACAATGAAAGCGACGCCTAGGGTAACAGGTATAGCATAAAACGTATGAGGTCTGACGTATGAAGTTCGATTCTCATAATTCTTATTGTAGCAACTATGAACAGCGAATTTACTGAGCAAATTTGATTCGAATCAAAATCAAAGTTCAGATAAGAATTTAAATAAAATAAAACATTTGTTTTTAACCACGCCAAAGCTCAACATTCATTCTGTTCGTCTATTCAGACCTCTTCTGTCTCTGTCGTACATGATAAATGCTCGTATAATTTAGCGGTACACTGTTATCTGCACACTATGTTAGCTTTTGCAAGCTTTCGTCGAGAAACTTATATTCTGCGAACGTGTAATGAGGACTTGAGACAGAAACACTGCTGTTTTCCATAGATACTGAGCATTTTCAGAAGCTTCTCTTCGATGCATAAAAAGCATTATCCGTATTAAAGATTGTTACAGTCATAACATGGTCAAATTTCAGGTACCAATTTTGATCATGAAAATGGCTCCAACCAAAATTTGGTATTTAATAGCATCTGTGGTTTATTTGTCCTACATTCTTGCCTTTTGAGCAGCTGTGGAACTTCAGTTTATTTGCACACACACCCTTTCATCCACTTTTTTTCTTCCACACACATACACCCCCCCTCCACCCCCCCACCCCCACACACACACTCATACATGCGTACAGAGTAACAACAGCACAAATCAAAACCCTAACACTCGCTGGAGTTAAATTGCAATTTGCTGTCAGTGCATAGCCATAGTTTCGACATTTAGCAACAATGCCAGCCCTCAGCCCTTTTTTTTAACAGCACCTCACACATTTTTAAACGACTTTTATTCACGCATTACATAAGACAGGAGCCTTTTCAGCCGGCAGTTAATGTCTCCAGTGAAAGAAGAAAGTTCACCCCCGGACCCGTGGTTCCGTTTCCTGTCATTAAACACAGACACACAGGCACAATTGTTTGCGGAGCTTTCCTCACAGACTAGCATGATCTGTTTTCACACGTTTGCTGCCCTTTAACACGTTGTGCAAATAAGCAAATTTACTTTGCACGATCCATTACTTGCCCGATACTTCCATTGAAGTCATACAAAGTTTAATTAGGGTTGTGTGTATTCCACCAGAAGCAGCCTATCTGTTTCCAGAATACACTATGTGCTGTACGATGTGCATGCCAGTGAACTTGCTGGGCAAGCCGTCCAGCCATTCTAGACATTTTTTCTTCGTCCTTTTTCTTTCACGTTCTTCTTCAGGACTCAGCATCTCGCTCTCATCATTCGTTTCCACTTCGCTGGTTGCCGTGCCAACGGCGGACTTGGGGCACTCCGCGTTAGCCGAGACTTCGGATGTTTCACAAGCGGAAGCAGTTCTTTTGGGCGGAACAGACCCTGAGTTCGTGGTAGTGGATTTGGACGTGGTTACCGAGGGTCTGTGCGACTGCTGTGGCAGTCTGGGTAACGGCGTTGCGGTCTGGGAGCGACGTATGCTGACCGCGGACTGCATTCTTCTTGACCTCTGTCTGGACAACCTGGAACTGAAGGTGAAGGGGATGGTCACCGTGATGGCCGAAGTCCCCCCTCCGGCCCCTCCTCCCCCCATACTCTTCCTTCTCCTGGCCAGTAGGGCTTGGGGTGAATTGAAGAACACTTGTTTCGCTGTAGCCATGGTTGTACTGGTTGAGGCTCTTCGTTTTGATTTAACAGGGTGTTTTCATTGACCACGTCGAAAAAGTCATTGGTTTTTGTTTGGTCATTCGTGTTGCTTCACAAACAAAGTAGAAAAGAACAATCCAAAACCCGTAGTTCTCCGTCTGGCTCAGTGCTAAGCAAAAGACCACCAAAACAGCGTTCTAACATGTCCTCGTTTCACCACTGATCAACATAGTCACAGGGCAGAAGCATATTTCTAGAGCCGTACTTCAGACTCGAAGCCAAGATACTCAGCACAGGCAGAACGAGAGAGACAAACACCAAGATACACGACGCGTTCCAACCTTGTATCGATATACAAACTGGCGCACGATATACACACAGTTTTGAACCCGGCCGTATCGCAAAAAGGTTGGCAAATAAATGGTTTTCTCTTTCACTTAGCTCGTCCCTTCACACGTCTCGGCTCGAAAGTATGTTTTCCCTCGTTGGCTTCTTGGCAAGGGACACGCCAGTTCAAATAACCCAGCGCTCAGTTCTAAATCAAAACGGCTTTTTACACCAAGCCAACCGGTGAGAGCTTTGCTTCAAAATTAGATTTCTCTTCTGCGATTTTTGCTCGGCACTTCACAAGCTCCGGGCAGGGGTAGGTAAGGTGGTGTAGGGTGCTGGGACTTCCACCTGTGGAGATGTGCCAAAAATCAGGCAGGTAAAAGTAGAAGTGAGATAAGAAGAAGCGAAAGGCAAGAGCCTCGAAGGCAGGTGGAGATAAAAACTTGATCCACGTTGAAAAGAGCTGGCTCCCGCTTTTCCAATATTGATAACCCCTTCCCTTTTCAGCGTGTGCCAGAAAGTGATCGGCACACTGACAGCGAGCGGAAAAGCAGTATCGGCTTTCCCTGATCTCAGTTCTCAGGAACAGTGGTCTCGATGAAGATGGCGTAATCAGGCGCGAGATTTTGCCGACTCACGCGAGGTTTTGATCAGTCTTATGGTGGCTCCAGCTCCACAGTTGTTTGTGTTGGATAAGAATTTTTTCTTTCCGGGACGGTGGATAGGTTTTCTTGGGTTTTCTTGGAATCTTAAATTGTTTTCCTGAAACAGTAAAACCAACAATCAGTAGGCCTATAAGCACCAAAGGAACGTGGAAAATGAAAAAATGAAATAAAGAGTATAAAGCGTTACTTACCCCCAAACCCCAGACATAGAAACAAATAAATACACAAGAAAACAAGTCGCGTAAGGCGAAAATACAATATTTAGTCAAGTAGCTGCCGAACTCACAGAATGAAACTGAACGCAACGCAACGCAGCAAGACCGTATACTCGTAGCATCGTCACTCCACCGCCCGTGGCAAAGGCAGTGCCCGTGGAATTGACAAGAAGAGCGGGGTATTCGTTGCGCTGAGAAGGATAGCACGCTTTTCTGTACCTCTCTTCGTTTTAACTTTCTGAGCGTGTTTTTAATCCAAACATATCATATCTATATATTTTTGGAATCAGGAACCGACAAGGAATAAGATGAAAGTGTTTTTAAATTGATTTCGAAAAAAAAATTTTGATAATAATTTTTATATATTTAATTTTCAGAGCTTGTTTTTAATCCGAATATAACATATTTATATGTTTTTGGAATCAGCAAATGATGGAGAATAAGATAAACGTAAATTTGGATCGTTTTATAAATTTTTATTTTTTTTTACAATTTTCCGATTTTTAATGACCAAAGTCATTAATTAATTTTTAAGCCACCAAGCTGAAATGCAATACCGAAGTCCGGGCTTCGTCGAAGATTACTTGACCAAAATTTCAACCAATTTGGTTGAAAATTAGGGCGTGACAGTGCCGCCTCAACTTTCACGAAAAGCCGGATATGACGTCATCAAAGACATTTATCAAAAAAATGAAAAAAAACGTTCGGGGATTTCATACCCAGGAACTCTCATGTCAAATTTCATAAAGATCGGTCCAGTAGTTTAGTCTGAATCGCTATACACACACACACACACACACACGCACACACGCACGCACACACGCACGCACACACGCACATACACCACGACCCTCGTTTCGATTCCCCCTCGATGTTAAAATATTTAGTCAAAACTTGACTAAATATAAAAAGATAACTGACACACAAAAGATCGACTGATGTTCTCTCTCTCTCTCTCTCTCTCTCTCTCTCTCTCTCTCTCTCTCTCTCTCTCTCTCTCTCTCTCTCTCTCTTTCACTCCCTCGCTCGCTCTCACTCTCTCTTTTTATATTTAGTCAAGTTTTGACTAAATATTTTAACATCGAGGGGGAATCGAAACGAGGGTCGTGGTGTATGTGCGTGTGTCTGTGTGTCTGTGTGTCTGTGTGTGTGTGTGTGTAGAGCGGAGGAATTACTCAACTATTGATCATGTGTTTACCCTTTACGCTTGCGTCCAGAAACAATTTTCACAAAAGGCCAAACTGTATGTAGCCTACATAGATTTTTGTAAGGCTTACGATAGCATTAAGCGCCCCGTGCTCTGGTCAGTGCTTTTTCGATTAGGCATACAAGGCAAAATATTTAAGGTGTTAAAGAGCATGTATGAAAATGTGAAAGCATGCGTGCGGTGCGGAAACGAATACACTGATTTCTTTGAATGTATGCAAGGCCTTAAGCAAGGTTGTGTAGCCTCACCGACAATTTTCTCGTTTCTGATCAACGAACTGGCACAGGATGTCATACAACGAGGCAGACATGGGATACGTTTATCTCCGTCTGAGTTAGAACTGTTTGTAATGCTTTTTGCTGACGACATTGCGCTGTTATCCAGCACTGTAGTGGGCCTACAAAACCAGCTTAATGTCCTGCGCTGCTCTGCAGAAAAACTGTGTCTGAACGTGAACTTGACAAAGACTAAGGTCATGGTTTTTAGAAAGGGCGGGCACATTGCACAGAAAGAGAAGTGGTTCTACGGAATGGATCGTCTTGAGATTGTGAACTCGTTTAGATATCTCGGTGTAACCCTTTCCACCCAACTGAGCTGGAACATTGCAGTAGAAACAAAGACAACCATGGCGAAAAAGGGAGTGATCGAAATCGTTAGATTACTGAACAGACTTGGCTGCCATTCGGCAAAGGTGTTTTTCAAACTGTTTGACGCACGGATCGCTCCTATGCTCTTGTATGGTTCAGAGCTATGGGGATATGGAAAGTATGACTCTGTGGAAAGGGTCCACCTGTTTGCGTGTAAAAAGTTTCTGAAAGTGACAATTCGAACTCCAAACAACATTGTGTATGGTGAATTGGGAAGACATCCGCTGTATATTAACTCTGCAGTCAGATGTGTGAAATACTGGTTTACACTGCTGAAGCAACCTGATTCAAGATATTCCAAGATTGCATATAAAGCTTTATGTAATTTGGCATCGAAGGGCCACACAAATTGGGTCTCACATGTACAGCGATGATGTTGTAATGGTTTTGCTGCTGTGTGGATGTACGGAACGGTTGGGAATGAGAAGTGTTTCTTACAAGAGTTTAAAAGACGTTTACAAGATTGTTTTTGTCAAGAATGGTTCTCCTTTTTAGAATGCAGTGAACGTTTTGACATTTATAATTGTTACAAAACATGCTTGGAAAAAGAGAAATACATTGAATTAATCGAAGATATTAAGTACAGAGTTGCTCTTACTCGTTTCCGCGCAGGAGTATCCGAAATCAACGCTCACAAGTTTCGGTACGCACCAAACCAAACGACAAGAAACTGTCCTCTCTGTACAGCTGATAAAGAAGATGAACACTACGTTGTATTTTTATGTCCTTTTTATCAAGACCTTCGAGCAAAGTATTTGAAAATCTCGAACTCTAAGACGCTGCAACAACAACTTGTGTATTTCTGTGGCAATAATGAGGAAAATGTGATGAACAGCTTCAGCAGATTTGTGTTCTTCATGCTGCAGAAGAGACGAACCCTTATAAATGAGGTTCAGTGATATGTCATCAAGGTTTTAATGTATTTGTTGAATTTTATGCGTGACTATAATTTATAACTGTGCAGATACTATTGCTGTTATTTTAACCACTATTGTAAGGGGCTGTGGCCTTAGACAATTAAAGATTTGTTCTTGTTCTTGTTCTTGTTCTCTCTCTCTCTCTCTCTCTCTCTCTCTCTCTCTCTCTCTCACGCACTCTCTCTCTCTCTCTGTCTCTCTGTCTCGGTGCACACTCTCTCTCTTTCTCTCTCTCTCTCTCTCTCTCTCTCTTTCTCTCTCTCTTACTCTCTCTCTCTCGGTGCACCGTCTCTCTCTCTTTCTCTCTCTATCACGCTCTCGCTCTCTCTCTCTCTCACTCTCTCTCTCTATCTCGGTGCACACTCTCTCTCTTTCTCTCTCTCACTCACTCTCTCTCTCTCTCCCTCTCTCTCTCTCTCTCTCTATCTCTCTCTCTCTCCTTCTCTCTCTCTCTCTCTCCTTCTCTCTCTCTCCTCTCTCTCTCTTTCACTCTCTCTTTTTATATTTAGTCAAGTTTTGACTAAATATTTTAACATCGAGGGGGAATCGAAACGAGGGTCGTGGTGTATGTGCGTGTGTGCGTGCGTGTGTGCGTGCGTGTGTGCGTGTGTGTGTGTGTGTAGAGCGATTCAGACTAAACTACTGGACCGATCTTTATGAAATTTGACATGAGAGTTCCTGAGTATGAAATCCCCGAACGTTTTTTTCATTTTTTTGATAAATGTCTTTGATGACGTCATATCCGCCTTTTCGTGAAAGTTGAGGCGGCACTGTCACGCCCTCATTTTTCAACCAAATTGGTTGAAATTTTGGTCAAGTAATCTTCGACGAAGCCCGGACTTCGGTATTGCATTTCAGCTTGGTGGCTTAAAAATTAATTAATGACTTTGGTCATTAAAAATCGGAAAATTGTAAAAAAAAAAAAAAATTTATAAAACGATCCAAATTTACGTTTATCTTATTCTCCATCATTTGCTGATTCCAAAAACATATAAATATGTTATATTCGGATTAAAAACAAGCTCTGAAAATTAAATATATAAAAATTATTATCAAAATTTTTTTTTCGAAATCAATTTAAAAACACTTTCATCTTATTCCTTGTCGGTTCCTGATTCCAAAAATATATAGATATGATATGTTTGGATTAAAAACACGCTCAGAAAGTTAAAACGAAGAGAGGTACAGAAAAGCGTGCTATCCTTCTCAGCGCAACGAATACCCCGCTCTTCTTGTCAATTCCACGGGCACTGCCTTTGCCACGGGCGGTGGAGTGACGATGCTACGAGTATACGGTCTTGCTGCGTTGCGTTGCGTTCAGTTTCATTCTGTGAGTTCGACAGCTACTTAACTAAATATTGTATTTTCGCCTTACGCGACTTGTTCTTTCTCTCTCTCACTCTCTCGGTGCACACTCTCTCTTTTTATATTTAGTCAAGTTTTGACTAAATATTTTAACATCGAGGGGGAATCGAAACGAGGGTCGTGGTGTATGTGCGTGTGTCTGTGTGTCTGTGTGTCTGTGTGTGTGTGTGTGTGTGTGTAGAGCGATTCAGACTAAACTACTGGACCGATCTTTATGGAATTTGACATGAGAGTTCCTGGGTATGAAATCCCCGAACGTTTTTTTCATTTTTTTGATAAATGTCTTTGATGACGTCATATCCGGCTTTTCGTGAAAGTTGAGGCGGCACTGTCACGCCCTCATTTTTCAACCAAATTGGTTGAAATTTTGGTCAAGTAATCTTCGACGAAGCCCGGACTTCGGTATTGCATTTCAGCTTGGTGGCTTAAAAATTAATTAATGACTTTGGTCATTAAAAATCGGAAAATTGTAAAAAAAAAATAAAAATTTATAAAACGATCCAAATTTACGTTTATCTTATTCTCCATCATTTGCTAATTCCAAAAACATATAAATATGTTATATTCGGATTAAAAACAAGCTCTGAAAATTAAATATATAAAAATTATTATCAAAATTAAATTGTCCAAATCAATTTAAAAACACTTTCATCTTATTCCTTGTCGGTTCCTGATTCCAAAAACATATAAATATGATATGTTTGGATTACAAACACGCTCAGAAAGTTAAAACAAAGAGAGGTACAGAAAAGCGTGCTATCCTTCTTAGCGCAACTACTACCCCGCTCTTCTTGTCAATTTCACTGCCTTTGCCATGAGCGGTGGACTGACGATGCTACGAGTATACGGTCTTGCTGAAAAATGGCATTGCGTTCAGTTTCATTCTGTGAGTTCGACAGCTACTTGACTAAATATTGTATTTTCGCCTTACGCGACTTGTTCTTTCTCTCTCTTACTTTCTTTCTCTCTCTCTCTCTCTCTCTCTCTCTCTCTCTCTCTCTCTCTCTCTCTCTCTCTCTCTCTCTCTCATTCTCTCTCTTTCTACGCGCCACAATGCCGCACACTAATAGACCATAAAATGCACCACAAAACGGGGAAAAAATCTTGTCCTTCCAAACAAAACGCCGGTAAAGTTTGCCCCGTATAGCCTATATCTTTCGGTAAAGCTATTCATGCCACCGCATACATCTCGCATTCTACAAATCGAAGATAACGAACCGAGGTATTTGCTTTGCTGTGTTCCGAAAGGCATTAGTGGCTGAATTGTGAGACGGTTGTGTAAATACAACTCCGCAAATATAATTACCCGCCGATAACTTCTGTTCAGCGTTGTGTGTAATGTATCAAAGCCAATTTGGCGGAACATTGCAATTGATTGGGAGTCGAGTCCTACTCTCTCTGAGAGAGAAAGAGAGGGGTGGGGGGGGGGGAGAGAAAGAAAGAGAGAGAGAGAGAGAGAGAGAGAGAGAGAGAGAGAGAGAGGGAGAGGGAGAGAGAGAGAAAGAGAGAGAAAGAGAGAGAGGGTGCACCGAGAGAGAGAGAGAGCGAGAGAAAGAGAGAGAGAGAACAAACGAACTTTATTTTATAAGTAAAATGATTTAAGGCACAATGTAATGTCAAACAACTTGTCCTTAAACAAACAAAAGCATGTAATATTTACCAAAGAAACATTTGTTTATGTACAGATAAGCATAATGAAAATGCTAAATGCCATTTAAATTTTCTTCAAATACAAAAAAAAGTTAGAAAGACCACAAATGAATACAAAGAGAGAGAGAGAGAGAGAGAGAGAGAGAGAGAGAGAGAGAGAGAGAGAGAGAGAGAGAGAGAGAGAGAGAGAGAGTGAGTTTGCGTCTGTGCATTTACCCATATATGTATGTGTGTGTGTGTGTGTGTGTGTGTGTGTGTGTGTGTGTGGGCGTGCCGGGCGTGTGTGTGTGTGTGTGTGTGTGCCCGCAAACTTGGGCTTCGGTGATACAAGTTTGGCCAGGGTTGGTTTTAGATTTATCGATATTCAACGCAGAATGCCTTTGAGCTGTGACGTAAAAATCAATTGTTCATTCACTTTTCGTTTGTGTGTTAGAGCAGGTCTAACTTGACGTGTAAGCACTCGATAAAAACAAATGCAGAGCATTTTCCGACTCTACTCACATGCACACATGTACACATGCAGGCACTAACAAAGGCACACGTACAGAGCCAGGCATGCACACAGAGAGTGTGTGTGAGACAGGGGGAAAGTGAGAGGAGAGACAGACAGACAGACAGACAGAGAAAGATGGAGAGAGAGAGAGACTCAGTCACACACACATCCATTTAAATTTCCTCACTGACAATTAAGGTACTACTCTGGCATCGTTTACCAAAACGATTTATCTCAGTTAAAATAGCGTGATGTGTTAGATTTGAAACCTTGTATTAAAAAAGACTTTTAGGCAACAATAATAACAATTTTCATAGAAAGGGGAAAATAGTTTTCGTGTTAATCAAATGTTAACTGAAAGATATGTACTGTATTTCACTCTCTTGCTCTTTTATTTTTTCTCTTCCTCTAACTATTCCGGCATGATTGTTCGTATTCATAAGCCTTTTTACCAAAAATACTGTTGTCATATAAAGCATTATCAGAGTAGGCTTACATTTCACAAACGTCTGATTGAATTTTAGTTTACTTTTTTCGGAAAAGAATTACAGAGAAAAAACAACCAGTGACCAGCAGAGACAAAGAACAAAAGAAATACACAATAATGCAGCTTAAAAAAACAAATAACCAGAGATAGACAGCTCTAGACTGAAAGAGACAGAGACGGGGTTGAGGCGGGCACGAGGGCTGGAAGGGGGGGGGGGGGGGTGGGGGTGGGGGGGGAGTGCAAATCACGAAGAGACAAAAATTCAAAACAAAACCAAACTTAAGTTAAAACTCACATTTAATCATAAGAAATAAATGCCAACACTTGCCTTTTTTGTTTGAAATTTTTCCTCCGGTCTAACCAAACGATGAAACAATCACAACATTGCTTCCAGTTCTACTACTCACTGCCAAATACACAGAGGAATGCCTTCTTATAGCGTCCTAAACTTTAAGCCAAACCGAGGCACCAGTATAAATATACGCACACTCGGAAAACTCACAATAATAAACGGCAGCGTCGCATATATATACACAGAGGGTATGTCCCAGCGCGTTGTGTCTCAAGTCGAGGTACCGAAGAGTGTACAGAGGTAGGTATACTCTTGTATACTACCCTAGTGTCCCGTATGAAGAGGGTGATATAGTTCTGTTCTCCGCCTCGTTGGTGGTTTATTCATACATGCGCCTTTGTTGTGGTGACTATGTTTTGTAGTCAGCCAATCAGCGCTTTCACGGATTGAACTTGTATGGTAGACCGTTTCAGCCATTTTGACAGGATTTCTATTACTACGGAATGGATGACAGTGTGAACAGGGAAGGCAGAGTGAAAAAGGATGTAGTCTTGAATATGTTAACACCAATAATTAAAGTGGAAAGTATCTACTGGAATTTCGTGAAAAAGTAATACACTATCCCAGCTAGCTACTGTTATGCAGGTCTCATAAATTTTGTAGTACCTTCACTGTTTGTCATTTTCGGCGTCAATGCGCACATGACTATTTCATCCCTAATACACGGAATTGCAGTCGCATGCCACCCCCCCCCCCCCCCCCCCCCCCCCCCCCTGGGACAGTGTAGGTGTCGCTTTGACGTGGGTATCCATACCAATTGCCTTCCCCTGCATGTCGGCGTCAGTAAGTATTGATCTTGAGCGCGCACACATTGTACTGAATGTTTTTCACACGAAGATGCGATAGGCCGTACCTAAGAACGCAGCACTTGTTCATCTTTTAAGTCCAATTTGAAAACTCACTTGTTCCAACAACATTAATTACGGATAGTTCCTTAGTATAGAGTCTGGGGATGTGAGATGTGCATGATGTGTTGTTTGAATCTGACAGTGATTGTATGATTTTTGTATACATGTATTGTTGTCACGCGCTTTGAACTTCTGATAAGGCGCTTTATAAATGCCCGTTATTATTATATTATTATTATTATTATTATTATTATTATTATTATGTATTTGAGCTACAAGAAAAATACACGTTCGCAGAGATTTCTGAATTTCCTAAAGCCAGGCGATGATTTAACCAGCAATAGTAGGCACAGCCACTGTCAAAACTCTTCGGACTGAAAGGTTAACTTTGACATCAGAAGAGGAATAGTCCAAATGTATTTTACTGAGTAGTTTATGGATTTCCTCATCGCGAGATGGTTGCTGATTGCATTGATACCGTGTTGCGATGAGAAAATCCCAAAACAGCGGCGCAGCTTTTGATTACGAAGTGGCTTCAACAACGTGAACTTCGAGAGACGTAAATCATCATACATGTAGTGACACACAGGCCAAGTGTCAGGAGCCACTATTAATTGTATCGTTTTGACACAGTGGCGCTGTTGTTTTGTAAAAACGCCCCTGTAGAACGCTTAGCTCGTATGTGCGGTAACTTCCGTCTCGTGTATGCGACTTGACCATGTACACCACCATCAGATCTGAACATGCCTTTACGTGGGGTAGGAGCATCTTTCAACTGGGAAACTTACAAGGAATCAATAGCCTGGCTACAATTTGCGCGGAGTGTGAATTGTATGCAGAATCAATGTTTTGATAAGGGGCTACGCTCACCTATGTAACTTCAGCGGGACCGACGGACGACGCACTGCAGATTATACCAGCCCGCTACACGTTGCGTGAAAGGAAAACAGGCCAAGCTCTCGTCATAATCCCCAGCGCAGCATAAATAATATGCAGTGCGTCGTCTGTGCCGCTGACTCTGCGCAGATATACTCTGCCCTTAACGGGCACCAGCGTCAATCTGCAAAATTAGTTTATAAAACAAATCTCGTGCTGTACAGGCAGATGCCAGGGCTTCTTATATTGTGTTTTCTATAACCTTCCCTACTCTTACATGGATTACAGGATCTTTTTCGTTCGTATTTGGTCTTCAAGTGAAAGTGAACCTAAAATAGCATGTATCCTTATTCTAATTAAAACATTCATATGTTTTTAGTTTGAACATTTGATCGACCCTCTTTAAAAGGGGGTAAAGTACTACGTAACAGGTCTTCACATAATTTGCATTGGGAGATCCGGCGAAAGAATCAGTCTCTTCTTCTTCTTCTTCGTTCGTGGGCTGAAACTCCCACGTACACTCGTGTTTTTTGCACGAGTGGAATTTTACGTGTATGACCGTTTTTTACCCCGCCATTTAGGCAGCCATACGCCGTTTTCGGGGGAAGCATGCTGGGTATTTTCGTGTTTCTATAACCCACCGAACTCTGACATGGATTACAGGATCTTTTTCGTGCGCACTTGGTCTTGTGCTTGCGTGTACACACGGGGGGTGTTCGGACACCGAGGAGAGTCTGCACACAAAGTTGACTCTGAGAAATAAATCTCTCGCCGAACGTGGGGACGAACTCACGCTGACAGCGGCCAACTGGATACAAATCCAGCGCGCTACCGACTGAGCTACATCCCCGCCCAGAATCAGTCTCCACCTTTAACCCACCCGGCGCGGCCGGGATTCGAAAATCCCCCTCCTGTACACAGTTTCTGAGGATGAAAAGCGCTTGTTCATGTCAATGCTTGTTATTCTATATCTCAGATGCCAGGAGAATGGTTTTGAATAACTCTCACTTACATGTCGTACGCATTTAGAGCGCTTACTTCCCTTTGCTTATCAAACCCCTTCTGTACAGACAAAAGCCAGGTTTCTGACATTTGGTATCTATTCTTCTTCTTCTTCTTCGTTCATGGGCTTAGACTCCCACGTTCTTAAAAACACGAGTGGCGTGCGCACTTGGTCTTGTGCTTGCGTGTACACACGAAGGGGGTTAAGTCACTGTAGCAGGTCTGCACATAAGTTGACCTGGGAGATCGGAAAAATCTCTACTCTTAACCCACTAGGCGGCAGCGACCGGGATTCGAACTCACGACCTCCCGATTAGGAGGCCGATGTCTTACCACCACGCCACTGCGCCCGTCTGGTATCTATTCAAATTGAGGGATGCTCCTGCCCCTTGGCAGATCTGTAATGGTGTACATGATCGCTTACACGGGGAGGGATGTCTGTTCAAATATCTATTTTTGATATTTGCATATATATATATATCCAACAAATGCCTGTCTTCTTCGTGAAAAGAGGGTCCAACAAATTGTCAAACTGAAAACATGAATGTTTTAATCAGAATAAGGATATATGCTATTTTAGGTTCACTTTCACTTTATTCTGATGATTACCGATGCCTCTGGGTACTTCATTCCTCCCTTACCACCAGCTCAACTCTAAAACCGAAAAACAAAAGTTTGACCACATCCGCCTACCACACAACGCAACACCCTTCAACCTGCTGCCCCGACCGCCGGACATACGACAAGGTAAAAAAATAAAAGGCCTTACGACATTCCTGAAGGGATCAATACAAAACAATATTTGAACTCGAGCAGTTGGCCTTCTATTCTTTTCTCTGAACCCAAACACTCAGGCCACTGCTTGAAGAATTCGTTTCCAATTATCATACACGGGTCTGACCAGCGGAAAGGTCGGGTAACACTGCTGTGTTGATGTGCTCCAGTCTTTCGCTCAGACGATGACAAGAGAGGGAGAGAGAGAGAGAGAGAGAGAGAGAGAGAGAGAGAGAGAGAGAGAGAGAGAGAGAGAGAGAGAGAGAGAGAGAGAGAGAGACTGAGACTGAGAGAGAGACACACACACACACACAGACAAAGACTGAGAGAGACAGACCGAGAGAGAGAGACACACACACACAGACAGAGAGACGAACAGAGAGAGAGAGAGAGATAGTGAGAGAGAGAGAGACACACACACACTGACACACACACACACACACACACACACACACACACACACACACAGACAGACAAAGAGAGAGACAGAGAGAGAGAGACACACACACACAGAGACAGAGAGACGGACAGAGAGAGAGAGAGATAGTGAAAGAGATAGATAGTGAGAGAGAGAGAGAGAGAGATAGAGAGAGAGAGAGAGAGAGAGAGAGAGAGAGAGAGAGAGAGAGAGAAATCTATGGTTCCGGGTAAGAACTCGCCCTGGAAATTCCGTAAATAACATTTACCTGAGAGAAAGAAAAGGAGTAGGTGGGTTGAAGTGGTGAGAGGCGAACCCGGAATTTAATGTTGGTATATACCTACTTACTTTCTTTTGTTCCATTTGGTACATGGATGGAAGTGGGTTAGTGTGTGTGTGTGTGTGTGGGGGGGGGCTTTAATGTTCTTAGGACAAAGAGGGCAGCTACATTTTATTTCTAAAAGTAGGGACATGGAAAAGAAGAAGCTGCAAACTTTCGTGAGTTAATAATGAATTCTGATAGATGAACGTACCACACAAACTTCACAATCCTAAATGTAGGAGTACGGAAAGGAAGCTGCTGCGACTATCAGTGAATTAATAATGAATTCATATCGATGAAAATAAAATAAAAACTACAAAAAGGCAAGACACTTAAAATAGGAGGAAAAATCAACATAAAAGGCAACCCGGACATTGAATGCATAATTCATGTAAACTTTCAAATTACGACGTAGCAATGTTAGAAACAATCTGGCAAGGGCGTTTTCAAGGCACGATTTCAGAATAAATTTAGAATGGTTCTTTTCTGTTCAACTACTTAAAAGACAATAATGTTGTATAATGTGATATTGTTATGTTTAGTATGTTCTAACACTGGTTTAAAAAGCACTTTCTGAACACGCACAAAACTAATGAGAAACGTTTTCTTTGTAAAAACAAGAAAACAGACCCGCAAAAAACACATAAGGGGGAAAAAGAGACAAATGAACGAATCAAACTAACTAAATAACAAACAAATTAACTTACAAACAACACGTATCTAATTCTAAGATCTTTTAACTGAGATTGACATTCATTCAACAGGATAAACCCGGGATGTTATCTACCCATACCTAACGAAATGGAACGGATCAAATTAATCATTAAGACGAGCCCTGAAATCCATATCCTGAAACAGATCTGACAAGGTTCATTAAATCAATTCGTCGCAGTGGTGGAACCACCGAGAGATCTATAACTCAGTGGGGGAAACGATTCCAGTTGAATAAATTAACACTCCTGATAGAAACCTGTCTTTGCCATTCCAAGAAGAAGAAAGAAGTGTGTTTAAGGTGCAAACGTCCCGCCAACACGCCTAAATCTAACCTTTTCGCCATACAAAAGAAAGATGAGTGTACCAACGTCACAGAATCTGGAGTAATCTATGTATTCCAAAAATAACTCTGTTGGGATTTTCATTGTCTGTGGAAGAGTTGTATTCCTTGACGGGGCAGCAATGTGAGCTATAAATAGATCAGTGTGATTAATAACCCGTGGAGACAAGTATCCTTAGCGGATTATTTGTTTGTATGTTTGTTTGCTTAACGCCCAGCCGACAACGAAGGGCCATATCAGGGCGGTGCTGCTTTGACATATAACGTGCGCCACACAAAAGACAGAAGTCACAGCACAGGCTTCATGTCTCACCCAGTCACATTATTCTGACACCGGACCAACCAGTCCTAGCACTAACCCCATAATGCCAGACGCCAGGCGGAGCAGCCACTAGATTGCCAATTTTAAAGTCTTAGGTATGACCCGGCCGGGGTTTGAACCCACGACCTCCCGATCATCACGGGGCGGACGCCTTACCACAAGGCCAACCGTGCCGGTTTAGCGGATTATGACTTTATTCAGTTATGCTGCAGAAAAACAGAAATGCTGGAGAAAAACTGTTTGTTTCTACAGCATTTCTGCATAATGTCATCTTTCGCGAGAGCAACGTTTTTTTTCTGCAGTAAAACAGTCTTACTGCGGTAAAATTGAAATCAAGAATGCTGCAGTAAAACGGTGATGTTGTTTTACTGCAGAACAACTGTTTACACTTTTTCTTCAGCATTTTGGCATTATTCAGTTATTCTGCAGAAAAACAGAAACTATGCTGGAGAAAAACTGCCTTTTCTGCAGCATTTCTGCATAATGTCATCTTTCGCCGAAGCAACGGGTTTTTCTGGAGCAAAACATTTTACTGCAGTAAAATTAAAATCAAGAATGCTGCAGTAAAACGGTGCTGTTGTTTTACTGGAGAAAAACTGTTTACACTTTTTCTGCAGCATTTTGTACTGGCTCATTATAATGTTGGAGCATGCGAGCCCCCCTCTGTCGAGAGATGGACTCATCCAGAATTACCAATAGTTGTGCGTGACACGAATGTATTTTGTCTGTCTGACTTCCTTTCCGCCGGAAGTTCAAAGTTTCAAATCAAACAATGGCACCTGTCAGCAACATTGTCACATTTTCCCAGACGAACGCAGTAGTCCACTTCGTGTTCGATTTGCTTCAGAAATTGTTCACGTTCGGCCGCCATTGTGAAGTTGAATATAATGCCCTTATGCTACACGCCTTCTGATTGGTACACTGCGGAACAAACTATTATACTATCCCAGGGGGCGACGAATACAAACGCTACTTTACAAGGTCGTTTGTTTTTCTCCAGAAAAACTGTCACAGACTATTCTGAAGAAAAAGTTAATCGCAATAATGCTGCAGAAAACCAAGTAAACATTATACTGCAGTAAAAAACGTTGCTTCGGCGAAAGATGACATTATGCAGAAATGCTGCAGAAAAGACAGTTTTTCTCCAGCATTTCGGTTTTTCTCCAGAATAACTGAATAATGTCATAATCCGCCAAAAGCCAGTACAACATGCCGCAGAAAAAATGTAAACAGGTTTTCTGCAGTAAAACAACAGCACCGTTTTACTGCAGCATTCTTGATTTCAATTTTACTGTAGTAAAATGTTTTGCTGCAGAAAAAAACGCGGCTTCGGCGAAAGATGACATTATGCAGAAATGCTGCAGAAAAGAACGGTTTTTCTCCAGCATTTGTCTTTTCTGCAGAATAACTGAATAAAGTCATAATCCGCTAAGGATAGACAAGCCGTTAGCTTTACAATGAATAATGAGATCCGATTTCAAAAGAAAGTTTATGCAGTATCCGCTCAGCATGGTCACTGTTTCTTTAGAATTCAGGCAGATCGGAACTCTTAATTCATTGGGACGCCAACGGTAGCATTTGTTTCCCCTTGTTGGCTGACTTATTGACTTGATCTGTTTTACGTCCTCTAAGGACCTGTTGGCGCTATCTTTGGACATGATAATAGAGGTCGTACGCTACGTTTAAGGACAACACACAGGATGCGGGCAGACATTCATCAATGATTAGATCGGATTGTTGTTGTTGTTGTTGTTGTTGTTGGGGAACGGACAGATCGCATTGTCTGTAATTCTGTGAAAGAAACCAAAGCTGTCACAGTTGAGGGGTGGATTAACATATTGTCTGAGATTCCGCAAAAGAAACCAAAGCCAGTAATTTCTTGGCATTACTTATGCAGTTAAAGGCACATTATTCCCCCCTCTGCTTCTTTCTCTCTGTAAAGGTGTAGGGCTAGTTATTTTTCGGTAACTTACCCAACAACCAAAATCACTTACCCAACAACGGGCCTGAATCCTCGATAGCTCACAGGTTTGATGAGTTAGACTTTGAGGGAACTACTTTAGCGATTGAAAAGTTCCGAACGCTCCAATGTACGAAATATACATCTCTAGACCAAACAAACATACTGCATTTAAACTGGCAACTACAGGCTTGAACACATTAATCTCCATATAAAATCTTTGAGTTTGGTTGTTTTTTAAATCCAAATCTAACGATCAGTGCAGAGAAACTCGCTTTAGATCTCGTATGAGTGCAAGCAAACTCCCAAGGCAAGTAACTCTCGTACGACAACAGTAGTTCCCCTTCCAAATATTCTGAACTGAGTTGCTTGGACAAGAGACTGCAATCCGACGGTTAGTTTTCGACAATATTTCATTTTATAAACAGATCACACGCAACCAAATGCACACATCGCATCAATTTAAAGAACATACAGCGGTTTCATACACTATTTTGCCCCAGAAAACGGAACTTCATACAGTTTTTAACGTTGGAACACTGGTGCAAAAGTTCGTCTGCTTGTCCCATTCGAAGAAAGAACATTTCCTAAGCGATACCAAAACATGAACAGAACACACACTATCTGCCTTTACCGGCACAGCAGAATAACAAAATATAACTGTGTACTTGATTTTAGTTCAAAACAGGGAAACTGACAAGATTTGTTAACAGAATTGATTGATTTTCCCTGAACTATACAACCGCGCATTATTCAGTCGCCAGCGCAGGTAGACTGGTTGAGTGATTTGGATTCGATCAAACTTTCGCACAAAAACTCCTCTTTTCTTTGAATAACTGAAGAAAGGAGGAATAAAGAGGTTACATACCTCGTCTCAGTGATTATCAAAAATAATGGTCTCAGTTCGCGGTCATGAAAAAGCTCGCTGAAGCTCGCATTTTTCATGATCCGCTAACTTCGACCATTATTTTTGATAATCACTGAGACTCGGCATGTAACCTCTACGTAAGCCTCCCGTAAACCATCACAGATACTCTCAGGCTTTTACACACAGTACAAACACCCTTTCATTTGAACACTCACCGCTTGAGAACATCCTAGGTGCCCTCCGTAAAGAGCGAGCAATTTTCAAAGAATTTATTTTTGAGTGGTTTATCTTACCCCTGAGCCATCGTGAACCCGTGTGATCCAGTTTCCCTTTTTCAATGCAGTCGTCAGTTAGTAATTTGAATGCGACTCGCTGTGAGCTTATCTGCAATAGCACGTTTATTATTTACCTCTGACTATGCACGAAACAAACGGCTGTGGTTCACAAGAACTCTCGCGATGGCTTTTGACTGTTCAGAGGAACTGGCGATAGACATAAACCGTCGTCTGCTACGAGAACCACGACCTTGCGTGACCTTGCTTCCGGCCGTTTCTTTTTTCAAACTTTCAAAACTTCGAATTGTACTGATCTTGTCTTGATGAAAAAAAAAATCTTTTATGATTTAAGAATGTTTGTGTAACAAGCTGTCAATTTATTATTTAGATTTTAAACTTTAGGTCTTGCGCCAAAACGCACCACGGTCCGATTGTCTGACAGACAATCCGCAAAATTAATTCTTTGAAAATTGCTCGCTCTTTACGTATGGCACCTAGGATGTTCCCGTTTGGTGAGCGTTCAAATGGAAGGGTGTTTGTACTGTGTGTAAAAAGCCTGACAGTATCTGTGATGGTCACAGTTTACGGGAGGCGCACTGTGCCTTTAAGCTTCATTGCTTGGAGGTGTTTTCGAAGAATGGGCCAATGCGGATATGAAGTTAATGGTGTTTGCTTAATTACTTCTTAAATAGCATTGTCTTACATGCAGCTGTTCTTATCCGTTGGGTGTAATTCGTCTCACGTATATATATACGACAGACTTGTTCTCAAACCAAGAAGCTCAAACAGGATTTAAAACCTTGTTTCATAGGCTATATTTCGACATCGGACACTATCTATATATACTCCAACCTTCTTGATTTCGAAGAAGAGTATTTGAACATTTGTTTTTCAATGACTACAAACTAAACTTGAATTTCGTTAACAGCCCTGACATTTTAGGTGTGATATGCATTTGATCTTTAAAGATCCGGTGAGAACTAAATTTATTTGCCGGGTTTCAATCGCTTTCTGAGACTAGGCCTACGCGCTTTTCATAGCTGGCCATGACAAATTCTCCATATTTGTTTCATATTTATTATATATGGACGAATTCTGTTATATTTTTTATTTCCTCTGTTTTGTAGATATAATTTCGGTTGTTGGCAATAATGGGCGTGTCTGTGGAAACGCCCGCAGATGAATGTAGTCTGCGCCTAACCCCTATCCATCATTCAACTTTCTTCTTTATTCACTCTGCTTCAAAGATTGCAAACATAGCGGTACACCAACAAAAGACGTTGTGGGGGTGCACACATACACTTAGTGTCTAGGCGTGGTATGCACGAGAAAGTGACCAACCGGGTGGAATCTAGCCGCGGGTTCGGATTGGTTGAAACTGGGGTTTGTTTTTGACTTCAACTAATCCGATCCTGCGGCTGGCTATTCGGTAGGTAACTTTCTCGTGCACACCTACCCAAGAAGCCGATGTGTCAATGTTCACACAGTCTTACCCTCTGCCTGACCAGCACAGCACAGAAGCCAGCAAGAAACAAGAAATTTCTCACTCAGTCACAGCCACCAACTGAGAAGGTTATTTCCCTTTGACCATTATAATGTTTCTCTATAAGTCCTTGTAGAATCCTATACACACCAATAACTCCCTAACCGTGTGTTTGACTGGTCCCAATTTTTGTAAGGACCGTCTCAGGAACCTGTTCACCAAGTTTGGTGACGATCGGTCCGTTCATTCTTGAGATCTATATGCGAACACAAACACACAAACAAACACACAAACACACAAACAAACACACAAACACACAAACAAACACACAAACAAACACATCGACCGAAACCTATACACACCCCTATACCGGGGGTGTAATGACAACAAACCGCTGTCTGACACGAGTTAAAGACTTGTTAACTTACTTTCGTCTTTGTTTCCACAGTTGCTCTTCGGTCGTAAGAGTGTACACAAAGCATTGTTCGGCCATTCGGTTAAACGGCTAAGAAATTGCTTTCCGTCTTTTTAAGCAGGTGAAGCACATTTATTTTGCCGACGACTCAGGTGATTAGGAGGAAATGAGATACCCAAAGGCCTAGCGATTCATTATTTTCCTTAACCTGTTGTATAACGAACTAGTTGATCGCATTTTAGAAAAAAAGAAGGCTGTTGAATGGAAGCCGTTTTACATTTACATTAGTCTTTTTCTTGCTTTCGGTGTTTTTTTTCTCGTGTTTTTTGTTTTGTTTTGTTTTTGTGGATTTTGTTGTTTTTGTTACTTTGTTGTTGCTATTTTGGTGTTAGTATTATTTTATTTTATTTTTATTTGCTATATTTGATTGGGGGGGGGGGGGGACTGAAAAGTGTTGGCTATTTCGATTGACATTTTCCAGTTATTTCACCAAATTTTAACAAATGTGTTGTGAATATTACTGTTTAGGTTACTCCTCCAAAGGCACGTGTAAACAAGAAGGGCAAAGCCCATACGACTCACATGCTTTACACATTTTTCCTACCAAAATACATGTGACCTTGACCCAAGGTCAAGGTCATCCAAGGTCATGCAACACAAAGCTGTTAATTCAAGACATAGGAAGTGCAATGGTGCTTATTGGCTCTTTCTACCATGAGATATGGTCACTTTTAGTGGTTCACTACCTTATTTTGGTCACATTTCATAAGGGTCAAAGTGACCTTGACCTTGATCATATGTGACCAAATGTGTCTCATGATGAAAGCATAACATGTGCCCCACATAATTTTTAAGTTTGAAACAGTTATCTTCCATAGTTCAGGGTCAAGGTCACTTCAAAATATGTATACAATCCAACTTTGAAGAGCTCCTGTGACCTTGACCTTGAAGCAAGGTAAACCAAACTGGTATCAAAAGATGGGGCTTACTTTGCCCTATATATCATATATAGGTGAGGTATTGAATCTCAAAAACTTCAGAGAAAATGGGAAAAATGTGAAAAATAGCTGTTTTTTAGGCAACATTTATGGCCCCTGCGGCCTTGACCTTGAAGCAAGGTCGAGATGCTATGTATGTTTTTTGGGGCCTTGTCATCATACACCATCTTGCCAAATTTGGTACTGATAGACTGAATAGTGTCCAAGAAATATCCAACGTTAAAGTTTTCCGGACGTCCAGACGGACGGACGGACGACTCGGGTGAGTACATAGACTCACTTTTGCTTCGCATGTGAGTCAAAAATGTTTGTTCCCATGAATTTTCCGTTGTGCAGTCAACCCACAAATGAATGGATTATATACACAAATACATAAAATAAATATCAATTTTTGGATTGATGGGTTTTAAACAGTGTCCTATTTGTTCATCATCAACCCACCAGATGAAAAGGCAGCACACACACACACACACACACACACACACACACACACACACACACAGAAACACACACACACACACACACACACACACACACACACACAGGCACACCTTCCTCCCCTCGCCCCTCGCCCCTCTCCCCCCCCCCTCCTCTACCCCCTTTTCAATAATTCTGCTCCCTCATCGAACATTGTACTTCAGTCGCCAAATAGCCAGTTCCTGTGAATCAGCTAGCAACAGCGCGTACACAAGACGTGTATTGTAGACAAACTCTGCCGACTTGTCCTAATCCGCAAAGACGACACCGATTGAATTACGCACACTTGACCACAGCTGCGACCTATGACGTATGGGATCGAGAGCGTCTACTCACAATTAATTTACTTCTATGTTTGGTGTACTCTGTTAGGCGTTGAAATGTTTTTAATACGAGGTTTGGATTATGAAATGTTTCCAAACATACGTTAGCTACCATTATTGTAGCTCGGCTTCTGCCGTTGAAAGGTTTCTCAATACACTTACTCTAATATCATGTGTCTGTTTTGTTCGGTGGTGTTTTTTTGTTTTTTTTAACAAGCGCCTAAAATTAACTTCTTTGGCACAAGGATGTAATCCCAACTGTCGCGATATTAAGGTTGGTGTCATATGCTGTTTTGGTTGTTTTAAGAGCAGATGAACCACACTTTTCCATCCATTGTAATTAATTGTATAGACAATAAATGATCTTATCTTATCTTATCTTATCTTATCTTATCTTATCTTATCATATATTGTACGCTATCTTGCGACGAATACGGAATTAGATTTTTCTGTCAATATAAATTAAAAATATAACTTGAAATCTGTCAAATCGCATTTTTTTCTAAATAAAGAAGCTATCATTACAATTGGGTCAACCTTTAAAGTGGCTCGAAATGGGGGGGGGGGGGGGAGAGACAGGGAGGGTATCATCACGGATGTTTTGTCATTCTTAGAAAATGCACGTCAGACGTGAGTCGTTGTTGTTGTTTTTGGTGGAGGTGGTGTGGGTGGGGGTGGTGGTTGAAGCAGATTTGTGTTGTATAAACATCGACTATGAGCAACTATGGGGTCTTCGTTCAGTTTGGCACTCTTCCTTATCACTTCCCACATCACACGCACTTATACAAACCCTGTCTGGAGTTGAGACAGCCACCACTATCACTCGACAAGTCTACGAACACAACCTTATAAATTATGCATGCGCCGCGCAACAGCTAAGCCCACCCCACAACTTCCTGGTCGGCATTTGTTTAGCAGCTTTCAGGTACCTCGAGCATTAAATTATCACTACGATCTGCGGCTGTCATGCTGCCATGCGAATCAAAAGTGCCCGTGATTCTCTTGAACATTTAAAAAAAAGATTATACAAATTACGACTAGGCATAAATCCCGTTCCCGACGTGTCATCTTTACGACCTGCAGAAGAAGGAATTTTAGTACCTCTCTCTCTCTCTATATACTAACTGGTTGTGCAGAAAATCTCAAGACTTCCTTTTTGGGGTAAAACTGTCTTGCGACAGAGACATTCGTTCAGGACATTCTGCTGGGTTTTGATGAATTTGGAACGTGATGTGTGGGTAAAATAATGACTTTTTTTTTTAGAAACATAACAGAGCGCTCATAACTGTAAAAATTTCAGAAACAAAGTGGTTTAGGCGCTCACGTATGTTCATTTCAATGAGAATGTGTCATAAGACATAACACTCACTTTCTGTTGTTGTCTATACTTAGACTATAGTGCTTATACGTCCCTTTGTTACTTGAAATAATTCGAGTTAAAGCTCCAGTATAACACTGACATCTTCGTTACATACATGGAGCTACTGTTTACACTAACCACAGGAAACAATATCATTTATTGAGAACATTACCGTATCTATAACTCAGTTATTTATCCTTTATTTTTCATTTCTTCGTCACGTACTTGATGGTTTCCTCTCATGTACTTATTTAGTTTTATTCAGTGAGTCTCAATTATCGTACCTAGTAATTATAAATTAAATGCGGACAGTGTCCTTTCTTTAATTCATTGTGCTTTGTGCGGAACATTCTGTTCCGAGTAATATTTGCTACACAACACTTCACATGGCTTGACCTGGCGTAGGATCTCAGATCTCAGATCCAGCACTGCTTAATAAATACTGTTGTACTATTTCAAATGTTATGTCTGCACGGCGATTTAACAGAGTGTTTAAATCCAAGGAATAAATTTTGTGTATGCATATTCAAATTTGAACTAATGCTTCTGCCACAAAAACCCAGGTATCCCGATGTGATTAACAGCCTACGTGGGTGGCCGAGTGGTAACGCACTTGCGCTCGGAAGCGAGAGGTTGCGAGTTCGACCCTGGGTCAGGGCGTTAGCAATTTTCTCCCCCCTTTCCTAACCTAGGTGGTGGGTTCAAGTGCTAGTCTTTCGGATGAGACGAAAAACCGAGGTCCCTTCGTGTACACTACATTGGGGTGTGCACGTTAAAGATCCCACGATTGACAAAAGGGTCTTTCCTGGCAAAATTGTATAGGCATAGATAAAAAATGTCCACCAAAATACCCGTGTGACTTGGAATAATAGGCCGTGAAAAGTAGGATATGCGCCGAAATGGCTGTGATCTGCTGGTCGATGTGAATGCGTGATGTATTGTGTAAAAAATTCCATCTCACACGGCATAAATAGATCCCTGCGCCTTGAGTCCGAGTCTGGAGATACGCGCGCGATGTAAGACTTCATATAACTTACGTCGGCCATTAGCTAAGCTCTTCCACCACTGCATCTGTCCGCCCATCTCTCGCTCTCCCTCCCTGTCACTGTCTGTCTGTTTGTTTGTTTGTTTGTATCTCTCTCTCTCTCTCTCTCTCTCTCTCTCTCTCTCTCTCTCTCTCTCTCTCTCTCTCTCTCTCTCTCTCTCTCTCTGGATGGATGAAAAACGATCTTTGCTGTATCTACTCCATTACCCTCAAAAAATAAAGTTGGTTGGTTCGTTCGTTCGTTCGTTCTCTCTCTCTCTCTCTATCTGGTGCATGAGGAAAGTTCCCAGTCTTCTTCTTCTTCTTCGTTCGTGGGCTGAAACTCCCACGTACACTCGTGTTTTTGCACGAGTGGAATTTTACGTGTATGACCGTTTTTACCCCGCCATTTAGGCAGCCATACGCCGCTTTCGGAGGAAAAAGTTCCCAGTAATCTCAGAGAGAGAAAAACATACCGTATGATACGATGTCTATCGCTTCAAACATCCTGGCCCACAGACGTTTCTAAGTAGCTCTTCTGAGTTTCTATGTAGCAAGTGTTTGTGTCCCACAGCCATGATCTTTCTGTGCTTAAGATGAAAGCCCGTGCCGTTCATAGGTAACAAGCCCCGTGTTTGTTAAAACTGACTCAGTGATAACATCCATTCCACCTGCCCACACTGATCTGTTTGTCTCATGCGAACGTCTAACTTTGTAATCTCACAGGAGCATATTCTATCTACAGCCGCTTACACACCGGTAGCTGGTTTGTAGACATTGATATCTTTGTCTAAGAAGATGTTTGACTTTGAAATCACAGAAACGAAGATCATAGTTTTCTCTAACTGTAGTTAACTGATACAATTGGAAACTAAAGTTGGCAAAAAAATTATTGCAACAAATTTCAAACCCAAATTAAAGCATTAATTCCTGTGTCAATTCATTAAAACTGTATATGCCAGTTAAGGCCGTTCCTTCTGGATTAAATATTTATTTTACAGGGATCACGTGACCGCCGATCAAGTAAGGCTACCGTCAAGATCGACCAGACAAAAACGGAAGAGCCGAATGAAAAATCGACAACAAATCACAATAGGCAAAATTTGCAACTTTGACATACGAGAAGAAGGTCAAACCAATTATCTACCCTGAACAGATTGTTTTGTTTTGTTACCTTGCGTATTTCGCGTGCTATGCTATTCCTACTGATGCAGGTGTCGATCGCAAGAGCGGTCAAAAACGGAACGTTTTACGTCAATTTGTATGGGTATCATGTCAAAAAGCGCTACATTTTAGCAATGACTTGGTGGATTGCTTTGAAACTTTCAGAATATTTTACCAACATACTAGAGATACTTTGTGCGAAAGTTTGGATCGTTACGGTTATTTATCCAGATGTGACGCAATGTTTCGGAAAATGTTGTTAAACTTGTCATAGGATTGTTCACTTGTGTCCAAAAAATTCATGACTTTGCATATCTACAGATAAATGATTGATACAGATTTTTTATATGTTTCATGTGCGTGTAGCCGCTGGCGTTAATTTGCTAGTCATGCAAACACATGAGGAAAAAATGGAACGTTCACGGTGTTTCGCGCTTACAGCTGTTATCGCTGCGTGCCTCTTAAAACATGCGACGGTCACGCTTGGCTGGGCATCGCTGTGGCACCAGAATCATCGCTTAAATATGTAGCGTGTTTACAAGCCCAGCAAATTTGCGTCAGTGCTTACACGCACATAAAACTTTAGCACTGTGTGTATCAATCTATTTTCTAAAGACATGCAAAGTCATGAATTTTTTGGACCCAAGGAAACAATCCTATCTTTCTTTATTTCTTTATTTGGTATTTAACGTCGTTTTCAACCACGAAGGTTATATCGCGACGGGGAAAGGGGGGGAGATGGGATAGAGCCACTTGTCAATTGCTTCTTGTTCACAAAAGCACTAATCAAAAATTTGCTCCAGGGGCTTGCAACGTAGTACAATGTATTACCTTACTTGCCAGTTTCCAGTACAAAGGACTTAACATTTCTTACATACTGCTCAGTTGACTAAAATCTTTACACAAATTGACCATATTCTATACAAGAAACACTTAACAAGGGTAAAAGGAGAAACAGAATCCGTTAGTCGCCTCTTACGACATGCTGGGGAGCATCGGGTAAATTCTTCCCCCTAACCCGCGGGGGGTCTCGTGTTACTCAAAAGTCACGGTTCAACGAACTATGACCAGATCAACAGGATCTTAGAAATCGATGACTTCATTGCGAACTCGGGCACTGAGAAATTGTTCGACACCAGCAATGAACAGGCCAACATGGCTAGCAAACAAACAAGCCTGCGTGCGTGAAGGGGGTGAAGAATATCGAGATGACAAAGTATACTCACTAATTTATGGATTTTCTTTTAAGCGTCAACGACAAACTTCAATTCTGAATTATTATCTCCGGTGAAAGATGCGCATATCGGTTCTTAGTTGTTGTTTTTGTCCTCGAAATTTTAAATACTGAATCCACGTACATGGTATAGGACCTAAATTTCGAGGGGTTTTCTTCTATTTTTGTCGTTCTTTCCTTTTCCCTCTCTTTTAGTTTTTTTGTTTTTTTGTTTAGTTTTTTTGCCACTCGATATCTTTCTTTTCTTCATGTCTTTCTTTCGTTCTCAACCTTTTTGAATTAATAGCCGCTACTGCCGTCAGCCTAACAGCCATTTAGCTAAAGCCCTTCAACAATAAGCACTAAAGTCGATCATTTGTACTTTTACTGGTGCCCGACACCCCATTCAAAAACAGCACGACGTAAACACGGATATGTCCGAGTCTGTTGTACCTACGTCACGTGTCACGTGACTCATGAAGGGTCACAATAAAAAGTAAAATCGCCGGGATTGACACAGTGCGTATCGCTTGTTATGGGTGGAGAGTTTTATTTCCTCTCCAGGGCCGGACTACCGGGGGGATTATGGGGGTTGCGCAACCCCCCCCCCCCCCCCAGCCTAAACATGTACCTCACTTATTAAAAACATTTTTTATTATTGTTTTCTTTTATGCCGTATCATGCAAGGAGCGACCATTTTCCTATATCAGAATATGACCTACCTATCAGCTTCAGGGGGCTTTGCCCCCATCCCCCTGGACCACCACTGGCAACCCCCCCCCCCCCCTCCTCTTAGCCCAGTCCGGCCGTGATCACTGAAGTTGTGCGCTTTCCTGGCGGTAGATGGATATATCAGTCACAATTAAGTATTCTGACACTTCACTCGCCCACAGTCTGCCGTAGATCTATCTGTGGTCGGTAATCTATCTGTGGTCGGTAATGTCCTAAATTTTCTTTGCTAATTTTGCTGTGATTTATCTCCGGTCAGTTTGGGCCTTCCACTTCTCAGCCAAATAGAATCTTGCAGACAACAAATTCCCGTGCTTTTTTCCCCTCTTCGTGCAGAAGAGTAAACTGAAAATGACACATGATGGAATAGGGATTTTGCACCGATAATTGCCGCGAAATCTTGTTTACTGTATAAAAAAAAAAGTGGGTTATTGGAACGTTCAAATTAAAGTCAAAACAAAACAATACATCAACGAGTACATCGACCCTCTGGTCTTTATAGCGGACAGACAAACTGTGACAAACAAAATGTGAGAAATGAATGAAACTAATCCGATGAATTTCGTCCGATCTCTGGCAAGGCGGTGTCGTCAGTACAAGTTTGATTCATCTCTGATATTAAATGTTTCTGTTTGTCTGGCCACTAAAAAGACGGTTGGGTCGTTGTACTCGTGAATTATTAGTTTTGTCATAAAATAAACGTTCGACTATACTACCTAACCATTCTTGTTTTTTTAATTCTGAATTTTGGAACGTAAGCTAAATAAAGTTGTTTTTAATTTCTTCTGTTGTGCGTGTGTGTGTGTGTGCGTGCGTGCGTGCGTGTGTGTTGTGTGTGTGTGTGTGTGTGTGTGTGTATGAGTGCCAGGGTTTGCTGGTCAGTGTGTGTGTGTGTTTGTGTGTGTGTGTTTGTTTGTTGGTGTGTGTGTGTCCGCCCTGCTGTTGTACATTGGAACTCTGGCGCGCAAACGCGCGCACACACACACACACGCGCGAGCTTTCCAGCTTATATTGTGTATTCATCTGTAAAAGTCGAACAGTAGGCCTACATGCGTTGGTTCACCGCACTGATCATTTTTTTTATCTGAGATACTTCAATGCCTGGTTGTAGAGCGCAGCTAAAGGGAAAGTACTATGTCCCAAATTGAATACATGTGACTGAGTTGACTTCCTTGTTGGCTAAGTTTGTACACACACATACACACACGGCGAGCGAGGGAGCAAAAGCAAGCAGAGAGAGAGCGAGAGAGAGGAGAGAGAGAAAGAGATAGAGAGAGACTTTCCAAGAAAACGCAACGCAAGAATTTCGAACTTAGTTTTATTAGACACGGGAGCAAAACGCAAAAAGAACAAAGAACAATGTGGAATCAGTGGTATTTAAACGCCCCACATGATGTGCTTGGCAAATTCAAAAGAAACCCGTCGGATTTTAAGGAACTCCAATCAGCAATCTAAGAAATGCCAACCAGTCCCACTGTGTGTTCAGTGTAGCTTTTTCTTCTAACAGCAGTCTGTAGTGAATCGATTGTTCACACGTTAACACATAAGTATATGGTGCTGCAAACATGTTTTCTACTGCTACTAGAGCCTTGATCTACCCTTGGCCCAGGAATCAGATGAAGACAAAACAACATTTCAAAAACAATCATCTAGAATGTGCTGTTAACAATCTGTTATTTCTGGCCCCCTGACGCGAGTACAACCAATTACTTGTATTATCTATTATCCCATGACCTGCCTCTTTGTCTCTGTTAGCTGAGGAGGTGATTATTCTGCATATTCCATCACAACCATATGGATATCCCATCACAACCGAGTTTCGATCTCAACTGTCATTGGTCATTGTCTTTGATTTCAGAGTACAATTGAATAATTTATAGAGGTCATCTGCATATTCAGAGTTTACAGATGGACTACTTTTTTCAACATACGACTGAAATATTTTGTGGTGTCAAAGTCAATATCACGTAGTGAATAGGCACAGGCCTACATGTGTCAATATTGAGAAAATAAAGAATACTTCATACGATACGCACATTCTGCATGGATTTAAAGAGCGGAGTCGAGATATTTCGCTGGCTGAAGCGCCGACTGCATGGTCAAAGGCATGTTCAACGAGTATCGCGAGTGGGATCAAGGGACGATACTCCCTAATTTTTACACAGACAGCCATCTACACAGAACCGTGAGAGAGAGAGAGAGAGAGAGAGAGAGAGAGAGAGAGAGAGAGAGAGAGAGAGCAATCAAAACACAACCCAGTCACCTGGTAGTTCGAAAACTCAATCTGAAACTGACATTGATTGTCGAAGGCATGCCTGCGGTGCATAACTCTGGAAAAGTTGTCGTAGCTGGGAACCCGTTGAGATCCATTCCAACGCAAAAAAAATTATCAGAAGACTCACCATGAAGTCAAATCAAACGTTAGGTTTTCTCATTTGGTTATTTGCTTTGGCTTTAAGTGTATTGCTTCGATTGATAGCTGAATCTGCTTGCAACCGTGCTGTTCAAGACTGTTCGAACTGTCGTCTGCTAGACGGGCTTGTGTGAATCCGAGTCGAGTCAACTGCGGGGTTCAGCGACAAATGAGGGAGTGGCACCAAAATGAAAAGAAGAAGACGAAAAGAAGTTGGAGATACAGTTAAGATATATGGGGAAGAGAAGAGGATGTGAGGTGTTAGATGTATCCAACCTTAGGTGTTCAAACTCAAGACCGGGACAAAGTAGAAAGCGATGTACCGCGACCGACTCTCAGTGCCGACATACAACTTCCAAGCTTTATTGCTTAACGTCTACAACAGGCGAAGTATTGAAGCTTTGGCTCACCTAAACCCGACGACTGAATATGTAAGTGATCCACGTGTGAAAACCAAAACAGAACAGCGCGATGACAGCCAACATTTACTGACACTGAAACAGTAACACTGCATGCGAACTGACTTGGGTCAACGATCAAACCAGCCCGGCCCGAACTGAATTTGTTGCGCAATTCTCGTGCGCAATTCTGGTAAAAATATAAACCCGGTATGCCGAATTGAGTATAACGAAAGCCGATGTCAAATATACACAGGGATATTTTAAAATGACTTTCAAAATGTAAAAGCAGATAGCAGACCTTTTTATAAGCAATATAAATGACTGAATGTCCACATACAAGTCGAATGACGCCGTCCATTATGCTGACAAATGGGAACTAGCTTTGCGCATGAATTCATTGACATGAATTTCGACTGCGGAGGCTTTTGGCAAGCTGAAAACAGGCACGGGCAGGTTTTAGTGGAAAAAGCAAGTCGGAGTAATGGGATAAATAGCTTACACACCTCGTCCTGAATATCTTGCATATTTTCCCTCGGGTCGATTTTCAGGTATTACCTCGCCAAAGGCTCGGTAATACATGAAAATCGACCCTCGGGAAAATATGCAAGATAATCAGAACTCGGAGTGTGTAACCTATATTTATTTTATCTATTAATGTTGGTTGCGAGCAATCGCTTCAGGTGCTAGGCATTGTGTTGTTGTTAGTTGTGTGACATGTACGTCCAGTCACAAGACACCAGCACGTGGAATCGTGTCTAGATGTTAAGTAAGACAAGTGACAAGAGAAGGATCAACATAAATAAATCAACTTCTATTCGAAAAAAAGAAGAAAAAGAACAATGTTTGAAATCTAAAGATAAAAAGAAAATCGTCTTGCTTTGGGGGGTCTTTTCTTTTTTGCTATTTTGAAATTTGGACAAACTGAGAAACTCAATATGATAAGTGAAGATATGTAGGAAGAAGAATCAAACTCTGCTCCTGTTGTTGATAAGTAAGGAAACCTCTGGCTGCATGGGGCACTGGTGTCACCCGCTGAAATGTCGAACAAATATTGGTGTCATAGTTTGGTCATCTGGTGGTCAGAGCGTCAACACGGTCTTTGTCAGTTCAGAGTCACCGCATTACTTTCTTATTCAGAGACACAGACTCTCTCTCTCTCTCTCTCTCTCTCTCTCTCTCTCTCTCTCTCTCTCTCTCTCTCTCTCTCTCTCTCTCTCTCTCTCTCTCTCTCTCTCTCTCTCTCTCTCTCTCTCGATCGGATGTTCCATTGTTGTGTTGTAACTATAGACGCTTGGTCTGTGCACCTTGAAGAAGGCCTGCGGGCCGAAAATTTGGATTTAAAAAGATGCGACATTCTGGCTTGGTTTTGGACTTTTTATTGTGTTGTTTAAATAAGCTTTTTTAAGTTTTAAAAGGTTTTCCAGCCTTCATTGTGTGGAGTGGTGCAGAGGAAAAAGAGTTTCTTGAATTCTGTATATATATATATATATATATATAATATAATATGTATACAGCAACAATTAGTTGAACAGTAAAACCAAACAAACAAGATATTAGTTGGCTACCCAAATTTTCGGTCAAAGACCTTCCTCAGGGGCGTGTAATGCATATAATTATATATCTGTCTCTCTCTCTCTCTCTCTCTCTCTCTCTCTCTCTCTCTCTCTCTCTCTCTCTCTCTGTCTATCTGTCTGTCTGTCGCTCTCTCTCTCTCTCCCTCCACCCCCCCCCCCTCTCTCTTCCACCATATCTATCTCCCTCAGTCTGTCTGTCTGTCTGTCGCAGTGTACTGTCGTGGCTCTCCCTTTTCTCTCAATGAGAATAGATCCACGTGTCATCCCACATTAGTGTATATATAAACACAAGCACACATGTAGATGCAAGTTTCAGGCGCACACATACGAGGTATGGACCATATGCATTGACATGATCGCGATCGTTGGATATTTGTAATACATTAATCCCCCCCCCCCCCCCCCCCCCCCCCTTTCTCATTTCTAGCAACCCTCTCACTCGCTGGTTGTTAGAAACGGAACAAAACTTACGCGACGCAGCACACAAGCATTGGCGAAGAAAGCCAGCCTCACACCAGGCATGCCATCCATCTGACCGTCCACCCATAGATATGGGTGTCACCCCAGGCTCCTGCTTTTAGTTTGAAGCCTCTTGCGGACACGTCATTCACAGCCATCGCCATCCTCATGTTGACCCCGCCTAGAAAATCCATGTGGTTGTGGCTGGCGATGACGGCAGGTTTGTTGGCGAAAGGCTTGCTGAAGGTGATGTATTGATCGCCTCTATATGCAAAATGGTTTGCGGGAGTATACATAGTCACAACGCCTGTCTCACCTAAAACACGATAAAACACACGTACGTGTATGGTATCCTCAAAGCATCAAAAAGGTATCATACCTCCTGACGAAAAAATAACGGGGTACTCATGCTCACCTGCCACACGCTCCAATGCAGGCATATTTAAGTCTTAAGGGGTTACTAGTGTGTTCAAACCGCAGCTTAAATCCATTACACATTTTCTGCACAGGTTCCTCTAAGCAATATGAACACATCTGTGCAACCAAAAAAGGGGGTCACCTTATTAACTTTTAAAAAAAATTTTTTTACTGGGGGTGGTCAAATATGATTTTGCGAAAAACACTGTGATTCTTAACGTGATCCTAACTGACATATTTAGCTTTACAAATGATAAATAAAACATTACTTTGTGTAGATAAATGAGTGGAGAGTATCACTTTATCATAATACGTTACTTATCATGTGCATTTTCAGAAAATTATCGAGGTTTGTCGAGGGCGTACACATAAAATTAGCGGTAAAAACGTTTTTACACAAAAATGTCAGCTTATATCACAACCAAATTTAAACACAGCTAAGTTCACTATATGATGTTACAATACCTAAGAAAAAATAAGGAGTTACCTTATTGCCTACTCCACAAGTATCCCCGCCCCAACCCTACCCCGATATCTTGACTGACAAAAATGATTAAAAAAAATTCATTTGGGAGCCCAGTAATCCAGTCGGTTGGTGGTGCACTGGACTTGTGATCCATGTGTTTGAATCCGGGGTAAGGGGTGGGGGTCGGTACATTTGGGTGCAAAGTTTCATTAAGATCTGTCCAGTAGTTTTCTCTGAATCGCATTACACATACACACGCACACACACACACACACACACACACACACACACACACACACACACACACACACACACACACACACCATGGTGGATCAGTCAGTATAGAAGGGGGATATACTTAGAATTCAAGAGTGCAGATCGAGGTCGCGAAGCGCCCCAGACAAAGACTGATCGGGGGCATGTGTCCCGCCCCCCCCCCCCCTCCCCCATGACATAAAAATCGCTTGTGAGATTCTTTACACATTTTCTGCATAGGTTCCTCAAAGACACACAGACAGACACACAGACACTAGTCGTATATATATATAGATGTCACAGTGGAAATGAGAATCCAGTGAGATTCCGAATCGCACTAGTGGAGATTGGAATTCCAGTTTGCACTAGGGCAAACTAGAATTCTCATCTCCACTGGATATTTGTTCGTGAAGATTGGAATTCCAGTTTGCCCTAGTGCAAACGGGAATCCAGTTTCAGTGGAGATGGGATTTCCAGTTTTCACTAGGGGAAATAGGAATTGGGGGAAATTGGGGGAAATAATGTGTTTAAAGGTTTATAATTGTTGAGTCATTCATGACTTTAAGGCTTACTCATTTCAGGTATTGAAATGCAGACATAAATTTTTTTTATTGAATTGATATAATCGAACAACACAGAGTAATTGCGCACAATAAGGTTTTATCATCAATATCATTAAATCATATCACAAAGTTAAAAGTTTATAAAAGATGAAGCATGAAAGGTAGGCCTATCTATGCTACATGCCTTCACACACACTCCCACACATATGCATGCACTCACGCACACACACAAACATGCCTTTTTTGCTTTTTCTCATTTCACTGGAAATCCATCAACAGTTCTTGCAAAATGTGCTTTCTGGGTGACATTTTGTACAGCAGTCTATGTTTGCTTTTCGGCAATTGCACCGTTTCGTTAGACAGTTGCCCTTGCATTTGCAGACTGTTCTCGAAGAGCAAGCGACAGACTTGGTGCTCCATCTCGTAGAAGACCGTGATGTTTGTATCAGAGTTATTTCTTTTAAATTGCTTGGTTCAACATGACACTCTTAAGTTCCAGAAACTCTACAGAGCGCATGTCCACAAGTTCAACACCATCGAACCAGTTTACAATGATTACAGCAACGCTGAAGACTTTGTATTGTAATCTGTTTCCTGCAGTGGATCTGGATGTTAGTATTTTACAAGGCAGAAGGCGTGCATCAGTGTTTGTTCTGTCGGCTTGGTGGATTTTAATGCCAACTGTATCATCAATTGAGTACACCTTGTGCAGTTTTTGTACCTGCTTTTGATACCGGGAATCTTGTCTCTTATTGTGCGCAATTACTCTGTGTTGTTCGATTATATCAATTCAATAATATTTATTTTTATTTCTGCAGTTCAATACCTGCAATGAGTAAGCCTTATAGTCATGAAATGGTTTTAACAACAATGTTAAACCTTTGAACACATTATTTCCCCCAATTCCTATTTCCCCTAGGGCAAACTGGAATTCCAATCTCCACTAACAAATATCCAGTGGAGATGAGAATTCTAGTTTGCCATAGTGCAAACTGGAATTCCAATCTCCACTAGTGCGATTCGGAATCTCACTGGATTCTCATTTCCACTGTGACATATATATATATATATATATATATATATATATATATATATATATATATATATATATATATATATATATATATATATATATATAGAGAGAGAGAGAGAGAGAGAGAGAGAGAGAGAGAGAGAGAGAGAGAGATGATGTATTAATAAATAACCAAGAAGGTATTGGCCAGAAAAGTAAAACATTTCCTTTTTCCCGAAAGTTAGAGCAAAATCAGCCATTTTTATGTCTTATTTTCAGCACAGGTGTAAGAAAAAATCATGAATCCACAACGCTTTCATCCATATTCCCGTTACTATTTTTAGAAGGTCACTGTCCACAACGCTTTCCTCTACTTCTTCCCGGCAAAGCCGGCGTACGGTGCGCCACTCACCAATGGCGAAGGGCCATATCAGGGCGGCTACCCGGCGAAGCGGGTATTCATCTAGTAAGTATTATAATATACGTTGAAAGTGAAGCCTATTTTGAGTTAATTAATTAGTGACTCTGACGATGAATTACGTAAAGTGGTTGTGGGAGAAAAATGCAAAAAAATAACCCAAACCATTGTGAACCTGCATGGGTACGTGCCACCTAATGTGCTACGATACGTGCCGCCAACGAAAATCAGAAGGTACAATCAATCACGATACTGACTGCATTCCTTTAAAATTGGGTAAAATGAGCCTACGCCCGAAGCGCAATCAAACGGACTTTGGTGTTCAAATCCCAGAAGTGTAATGCCGTGTGTGTGTGTGTGTGTGTGTGTGTGTGTGTGTTATCCAGAGAGCAAGGTGGAGAGAGTCAGAGAGAGGGTGGGGTGTATGTCTGTGTTTGTAGTCCAATTGCGAGAGAGTAAGTGCATGTATGTGTATAAGCACGTGCGTACGCGTGTGTGTGTGTGTGTGCGTGTGTGTGTGTGTGTGTGTGTGTGTTTGTGTGCGTGCGTGCGTGTGCGTGTGTGTGTGTGTGTGTGTGTGTGTGTGTGTGTGTGTGTGTGTGTGTGTGTGTGACTTCGTTTGTGTTTGTTCCCTTGTGTGTGTTTGTGGAGGGATGAGTCGTTCGGGGCTGGTCTTGTGTGTTATCTTTTTTCTTTTTCTGAAATTCCGCAATGATAACAAGGCAAAGCGGCCTCAGTTTTAGAGGCAAAGCCCAGTCAAAATGTTTTCAGAAATGTAGAGCTAATATGGACCGGTTCCTAATAAGGACCACCTCCTGTTCTGACAAACTAACGGCGCTAGAGCGCTTAAAACAATTCCATTCACTCTTTCCGGCGGATATTTAGCAAGTGTCAACTAAAAACAAAAAACAAAAAAGTTGCAGAAACACAAACCTCTAAATCCTTATGTAAATAGTCCCGTAAAACCTGCGGTACGACCGAAAGGTTACAAAAAGCATTCACGGAGACAGAAGCATCCAGACCTCGCTATGCTACATTGGGGTGTGCACGTTAAAGATCTCACGATTGACAAAAGGCTCTTTCCTGGCAAAATTGTATAGACATATATAAAAATGTCCACCAAATACCCGTGTGACTTGGAATAATAGGCCGTGAAAAGTATATACTCGCCTAACACGCTTGAGATTTACTGGCCGATGTGAATGCGTGATATAATGTGTAAAAAATTCCATCTCACACGGCATATTGTAAACGCCATGAGCCTCCCCAAATAGGAGAGGGTATGTGCGTAGAAATACTCACTAATAATAAAATGCTAACTTGGTTTTTGTGTCCCCAGAACTAGTGTCCATTTGGGACATGACGTGGTTATATGCTAGGAACCATCCAGACCCAATCACAAACAGACCTTTACATTTGACAGGTGTCTAACCAGCCAAGTAAGAGGTGCTCTTCTGACTTAATATTTCTGTCTCCAGAACTAGCGTCCATTTGGGACATAACGTGGTGTAAATGTTTGTTTGTTTGTTTGTTTGTTTGCTTAACGCCCAGCCGACCACGAAGGGCCATATCAGGGCGGTGCTGCTTTGACATATAACGTGCGCCACACACAAGACAGAAGTCGCAGCACAGGCTTCATGTCTCACCCAGTCACATTATTCTGACACTGGACCAACCAGTCCTAGCACTAACCCCATAATGCCAGACGCCAGGCGGAGCAGCCACTAGATTGCCAATTTTAACGTTTTAGGTATGACCCAGCCGGGGTTCGAACCCACGACCTCCCGATCACGCGGCGGACGCCTTACCACTAGGCCAACTGTGCCGGTTGGTGTAAATGTAACAACTCCCAGAAGTCTAATGCCGTGTGTGTGTGTGTGTGTGTGTGTGTGACACACAAAGTGGAGATTCCATCACGCTAAGAGAAACGTTGATCTACTAAAAAGTAGCCCACGCTCTTTGAAGCAAGTAATCAAAAACTTACATCTCATGGCATCGACTCGATGTCCTAGTTTCCCAGACGTATGCTTGTTTTCTGATAACAAAACAACACAAGTGGCGTTAGTCAATATCAAACCATTTAGTAAATATGTCGGCCTGAAACTAAAAGATCAACACTGAAAACCAGTCATCACCGAGTAGGAGAAGGCTTCGCAAGCCGAAGACAAGACTGGTCACGCCCGACTCCACGAAGCATGCACACGCAAAAGGGTTGTTCTCTGGAGCTGGGTACCAAACAGGGACACTGGAGTCAAAAACTGAACTAACTTCAAATTCATCAACAATGTGACATCAACATCAGGACACTGTGAGCATAGAAATGTGTAAATAAAGCTTGTTCGTGAATTGCAAAAAAATCTTACTTTTTGGTCAAATCAACTTTGTATTATGAGCGAGCAGACGATCGAGAAACGAAACTTCAAACCGTCTGAAAGTGGCGACGTTACCACGCAACGGGACAACGGGTGCATATATAGCCTATCCTTCCGCATACATTCTGTGTGGTTTATATTAATACAAAAGAAGTTCGCCACAAAATCATTAAATTACATATTCTTACTCCGAGTCACATATTAGCATTGACGCAGTCGATAAGCTAAGGTGTCTGAAACGCTATCCCGCCTATAGTCTAAGGGAAGCAACCCAAGCTAAAAAAGTAGCAAGCTTGCTACCCTGGGTTGCCTCCCGTAGCGTATCACGCCACAGATCTCGTACCCGGTACGAGACACCCTCATTCGACTCCTTTCAGCCAGAGAGATAAGGTCGTTTTTTGCGCTATGCTCCGAGGCCGTTTCGTTTTGTCAGCCTGACACCCACCGGCCTCGGCCTCCCGTCTTCTCCTAGCTGTTTCCAGTTGGTGAGATTGTTCCTTATTTTATTTTGACATTGTATTTGATTCTGCTGGAAATTGCTTACGTCCTCTGGACTCAGAAGTTTCTTCAGCGGTTTCTAGTTGCGTTGGTCGCCATTTTGGTGGCCATTTTTTGCTAGCACGTGGTGTTTCTACTGAGTTGGTTTTCGTCCGTGCTCGGACGGTGAGCTTACTCGGTAGGAAGTTAGTTTTAGATGCCTTGTAGGTATCTTTTTCTTGCTAGTAAATATTTTTTCTGCTGAATTTCTTGTCCGCTCTGGACTTCGATTTTACAGTAGTTGTTTTGTTGGCCTCCAGTTGGAGCCATTTTTCGCTAGCACGCTGTGTTTCTACTGAGTAGTTTTTCGTCCGTGCCCGGTCGCTTTACTATCTTGGTAGGCTGTTAGTTTTAGCGGCTACTGCGCTAGAGCTAAGTTTATTTTCTACTAGGATTCTTTATCCGTTCTGGACTTAGAATTCTACAGTAGTTGTATTCGGCGGCCGCCTTTTGGTAGTCGTCCTTTATCCTAGCATGTTGTGCTATCGAGATGTTTACGTCCTTTCTAGGAATGTAAACTACCTTGGTAGGCTGTTATTTAGCTTCTTACGAAGCTATTATTATTTTGCTAGTTGATTATTCTGCTGATTTTTAGGTCCGTTCCGGACTTAGTTAAATTTTCAGTAGTCTTTGTTTACCTCTTGTCAGCTTCCGTTTTCGGCAGCTGCACTTCCGGTTAGACTGGTATGCCTGTTTGGGTCCGTGCTCGGACTTTGAACATTTTGCCAGTAGCAGTTTTTGTAGCTACTTTTGTGGCTTGTTTGCTAGTGCTAGTTCCGGTTCTGCTGAAGCTTACGTCCTCGAGACTTGTTACTTTTCAGTAGATTACTTTCTCACGTCGCCGGCAGGGCGTTTAGTGAGAAAAGACGGGGGGGGGGGGGGGGGGGGGGGGGGGGGGGCTTCTTCGTCTTATGCCAATAGCCCCATGGTACATGTTTCTGATCCTAAGACTAATTCGGTCTTTTCTGTGCCTTTTTCGGCGCCGGAAGAGACTCCGTCTGTCTCTCAGACGTCAGTTTCGGCCGCTTGTGCGGCCGTTTCTCCCCCTTTGTTGACACCAGAGCCTAGCGCTCTGGTGGCTAGTCTTATTGCTTCTTTGCTTACAGAGATCCGTACTTCTGGGGGCGGGCGTCCCTTGCTTGGTGGCTTCGAGGGTGACGACGGCAGCTTCGGATTCCGGACGTTTTTTTTTCCCGGGTCCTTGTCGCTCACTTGCGTTTCCGGAGCGTCGGCCCAGTCTACTGGCGCTCGTGTTGTCTCTGGATTCCACTCGCTGGGACAAGCTTCCCTTCGTGGCCGGCCTCGGTGGCTTCCGCTTGCGGGAGTGCACCTGAGCGTGTCCCTTCGGGGACGCGGCCAGTACAAGGTATGTGCTCGCAGCAGCCGTCTTCGGCAGCTGCACTTCCGGTTCCCGGAAGTAGTGGTTCACTGGTTGCGGACAGACCATGGTCCCCTCCGGTTCGAGCTGCGCTTTACGTCAGCAGTCGTCCGCGACAGCTGCTTCCAGTTTCGGCCGGAAGTAAGAGGTTCACCGGCTAGTGCACAGGCTGCTGTCACGTCCGGTTCGAGCTTCGACTTACGTCAGCAGTCGTCCGCGACAGCTGCTTCCAGCTCCGGCCGGAAGTAAGAGGTTCACCGGCTAGTGCACAGGCTACTGTCACGTCCGGTTCGAGCTTCGACTTACGTCAGCAGTCGTCCGCGACAGCTGCTTCCGGCTCCGACCGGAAGTAAGAGGTTCACTGGCTAGTGCACAGGCTACTGTCACGTCCGGTTCGAGCTTCGACTTACGTCAGCAGTCGTCCGCGACAGCTGCTTCCGGCTCCGACCGGAAGTAAGAGGTTCACTGGCTAGTGCACAGGCTACTGTCACGTCCGGTTCGAGCTTCGACTTACGTCAGCAGTCGTCCGCGACAGCTGCTTCCGGCCTAAGCCGGAAGTAAGAGATTCACTGGCTAGTGCACAGGCTACTGTCACGTCCGGTTCGAGCTTCGACTTACGTCAGCAGTCGTCCGCGACAGCTGCTTCCGGCTCCGGCCGGAAGTAAGAGGTTCACTGGCTAGTGCACAGGCTACTGTCACGTCCGGTTCGAGCTTCGACTTAAGTCAGCAGTCGTCCGCCACAGCTGCTTCCGGCTCCGGCCGGAAGTAAGAGGTTCACCGGCTAGTGCACAGACTACTGTCACGTCCGGTTTGAGCCTTGCCCTACGGCAGCAGTCGCCCGCGACAGCTGTTCTTCCGGTTCCGGCCGGAAGTGTAGGTTCACTGGTTAGTGCACAGGCTACTGTCACGTCCGGTTTGAGCCTTGCCTTTCGTCGGCAGTCGTACGTGACAGCGGCGCTTCCGGTTCACGGAAGTAGTGCCTCGTTGGAAAGCGGACAGTCAATGATTCCATCCGACTTGAGCTGCGCTATACGTAAGCAGTCGTCCGCGACGGCTTCTCTCCCGGCTCCGGCGGGAAATGTTAGTTCATCGGCGTGTGGGCAGCCCATGGCCCTTTCCGGTTTGAGCTTTGCCCTTGGCTCAGCAGCTGTTTCCGGCAGCTGCGCTTCCGGCCTTGGCAGTAAGTGTAGGTCAAGCAGGTTACTGTCACTTCCGGTTCTGGCCTACGGCCTACCTTTGGGTTCCGAGCTTCAGCTCGTACGTGGCTCAGCACCAGCTTTGGCATAGCGCTGCTGTTGCTGCCGCTCTTCCGGCTCCTCCCGGATTTTCAGGTTCAGTTCCCGCTGCTTCCGTTTGGTCGCCGGTGAATTTCGAACAAGGCTTGCCCTATGGGCATACAGGCTTCTTGCCTCTGTTGGGACAGCAGCATCCACACACTCCGGTGGTGGCCGCTAGCTCCTCTCTCCCACTTTCCTTGGAAAATCTCCTGCGGGCGCTTTCTCGCGCTCTGGCAGATTCCTTGGCGCCCTTTACCCTTAGTAAAGAGCAGGACGCGGAGGAAGTGTCTTCCTCCTCTCCACACTTACAAGGGTGAACGAGGCACAGATGAGGCTGTCCTCTCTGCACTATCTCCATGCGGTCTCGTGCAGAAGGGACTTGTTTCTTGCCCACTCCCGGTTTTCTGAGGAGTCGACAAGGAACATTCTCAGATCGCCATCCTTGGTGGACGGTCTCTCTCCGGCAGCCTGGCCCCTCATGCCAGAAGCAGGAGATTGAGACCAACAGAGAACAGCGGTTCCCTTCTTTTGAGCTTCAATCTGAAAGCAGCAAAAGCAGGGCGCTCCTAAGCAGGCTATACCTCAGCGGACTCAGCCTAAGCGGCCTCAGTCCTCAGCTCAGGTGAGATTGTTTCTTTCACAGCCGTCATAGGTACGCTGGGTTTTTGAAACAACAGTTGGCCTTAGGGCTTCGGGGTTTTAGCCTCGGCCGGAGCAACAGCCATCTCATCCGTTGGCGGTGGTGGTTGTTGCTTTCCTTGTGCTTGTGGCTTCGGGCTTCGACATTCTTTCTGTTTCCCAGCGTATGGGTGCTGAGAGGTCGATTTCCGTTTAAAAAGGGGGTTTCTGCCTTTGGGCTTCCCCGTTTTCTCTTTGCCACGAGCTTCTGGACTTGGTCCAGGTTTGTCTTTCGCCGAGTCTGACTCTGTCTTTCTCTAGCGATCAGACGCGTTCTGGTGTTTCGTCCAAACTTAAGGTTCACTCGAGTTGGCCTCGGAAGTAACATTCAGATCTTCCTGAGGGTGCATTGTCTGGGCAATGCATGTTTGAGAAGTCATTCTTGGCTTGTCACTTTTTCTCAGGTTTTTTGGCTACTCCTCCCCTTTTTGGGCAGAGGTCTAGCTAACGTTCCAGTTTTCTCGGTGCTGGCCTCTAGGCCAGCATCTTTTTCGGCGGCCGAAACTTTTGGTTTCTTACTTTGCCTGTGTACTTTGGGTACTTCGGTGCAATTAGTCAGGTCGTCATTTCCCGATTTTGACCTTAACCCCTCAAAAAATACCTCGGAGAATGTTTTGAACTCTGTGATGTCTGTAGATTACAGATCCGACGGATGACACTCTGTCATCCTTGGGCATTTTGATGTATTCAAGATGGCGGACAAGATGGATTCCAGACTGCAAAATAGTCGAAACTGCATGCTATAAACTAGCAGAACTGTATTTATTTATGTTTTCCGGGAGATAAAACGGGAGTTAATATGCATAACAACAGTTACATGATTAGCAGACACTATAACCCGAATGGCTGGTCTGTTGAGGGACCGTTAAAACTGGTTAACGGAGCAGGATGATATAGTTAGTTTTAGCAATATATTTTTTCAGTTACAGCTAATGGTTTAAGCTTATATGTGTTGTGGGCTTTGATTACTGTTGCACTTTGCTTGACCTTCATCGCATTTCAAGGTCATATGAATGTCAAATGTTCATTCAAATGATAAAGGATTATACTATTTTTGAAGATAAAATGACGAAATGTCTTCTTAAAACTTGCCATGAATAAAAACGTTCACCAACACTGAAGGTCACACGTTTTCAAGGTCAAACAATTTCAAGGTCATATATTTTAATGTCTGCAAAACCATCACTTAGCACGTGCATCACTACAAAGATCACTGTCAAGAAGACGAAGCTGAGATTGTATGGCAATGTAACAAGAACAGGCGGGCTCTCCAAGACCATCTTACAGGGTATGGTGCGCGGAAAGAGAAGATAGAGAAGACAAATGAACAGAGGGACAGATATCATTACAGAGTGTATTGAGAAATGTTTTGCAACTTTCGAAAAATTGCTCACAGCCGCCAGAGGTGGAGATAGCTTATGAAGCGCTCGTCGTTGAAGTGACCCTACCATCCTGGTGGGTTCCAGAATCAATGAGTGACTTGGTCGGTGAGCAAGCAGATAACAACTTAATCCTGGAAAAGTGGCTGTAATACCCAGAATAACTTAAAGTTATCTTGTGCTCTTTTTAAAAAAAAGATCAGACGAAAGGCCTTGTAAGGTGTCACAGCGCCAAGCGATTGACACCATATACACAGTGTTGTGTCAGTTAGTGACGCCCCGAGGAGGTGTATTAGGCGTCATGTCAAGAGGCTAAACCTGATGTACCATGTCTCATATACAAAAGACCTCTATCTCATAACGTAAAGGTCATGGCGACGAACCAGGGATACTGGTTAGTATGCACTTTACCTCGCCGATGACCACACAGGATGATGTGTAGTTTACCACTCCAGATGACCAGGCGGGATGACCACGCTGGTTTACCACACAAGATGACATGGTCATGCAGTGAGTTTCCAGTTTGAGGGCAGCCACCATCGATCCTTTTTTCAATTGCCGAAATGGTAGCGGATGACTATGCCTGATGACCAATAAATGACCACGCCCGATGATTACGCAGGATGTCATGTAGATTACCAGTACGGTGACCGGTGAGAATTGCCAGTGCGGATGACCAGTGTGGATGACCTGTGCAGATGACCATGAAGGATGACCAGTGCAGATGACCAGTGCGGATTACCGGTGCGGATGTCCAGTGCAGATGATCATGAAACATGACCAGTGCGGATGACGAGTGCGGATGATTAGTGCGGATGACCAGTGCATTATTATCATGGACGATGACTAGTGCAGATGACCAGTACAGATGATCATGAAGGATGACCTGTGCGGATGACCAGTGCAGATGATCATGAAGGATGAATAGTGCGGATGACCGATGCGGATGATCACAAAAGGATGACCAGTGCGGATGACCGCAAATGATGACCAGTGTGGATGACCGATCCAGATGACCAGTGCTGGTGACCGGTGAAGGTGACTGTTGCACATACCCAGTGCGGATGACTACGATGGATGACCAGTGCGGATTTGTGCAATTTCCAAGGAGTAGACATCGACATAAGATGGCACACGCACATTGACCGACTGCGCAACCACAGCATGCTGTTGCACATGGTAAATTTCTCCACAGCCACACTTCAAAATTAGCATGACTTCAGTTGGTGTAGGTTCTACTCCAGGCGGTTTTCTGCCCATCCTACAACCACCCAGAGTCAACCGGATCAAGATTTGGAAGATCCCCGTAGAATTGCAATACAGCCCTTTTCAGATGGACGTTCAGCAATGGGCTGATGTGGGCGGTAGTTTTTGATTTATGTGGACTGGTGCTTGGAGGTTCTAGCTAGCCAGGTTTTATATCTCTCACGTGATATGTTGTTTGAGATTTTGCACCTGTAGCACTCGCTTACAAACTGCGACATTTGCTGAAATACTTCACCGATTTTCACGCATGGATCTCTGGGACAGGCTGATCTTTCTTAACCCAGTGTGGGATTTTCAGTGGGGCGACCACCCCCAACCCAGCGCGTCCCCGGGTGGCGGATAGGGGAACGGTCTTCAGATATGGAGATCAGCCGCTTGCGGCCGCGGACCAAACTGGCTCCGGGTGGGATCCCGGAAAATCCTCCCCCCTGTGCTCTCAGGGTAGGACGTACGGGCCATGAGCTAAGGGTGAGGTAACCCCGACAGAAAACCCCGAATGCTGAAGACGGAGGACCCGGGCCGCACGGCGCATTCTAACAAACCACGGGTACACGCACTTACGCAAATGATGACACAATCAACCAGCACAGATGGAAATGGCGCTCGCCCATTGAGGACCCCCCAGGGTGGAGCAGCGTCGGGTCCCATGCCTCAAAGGGACCCAGCCCCAACTACTGGAGGTCCCTCCCGTCTGTCTTGTCACGCCAGGGGACGCGGGAGGAAAGTGACTGGCACCACCACAACCAGGAAGAAACCCAGTCAGCAGCGACCTTTTCAGGTCATGCACTGGAACGCAGAAAGTATCCTGAACAAGAAGACAGAGTTGGAGCATATCCTGCATGAGAAGAACATCAACATCTGCTGTATTCAGGAGACGCACCTGACACCCCAAAAGTCCTTCAAAGTGAGAGGCTACCAATGCCTTAGGTCCGACAGAACAGACCGAAGCAAAGGAGGAATCCTGACCCTCATCAGGAACAACATCAATGCCTGTTTGATAGAAACGCACATGGAGGACTCCGAATATCAGGTGATTCGAATTCAGACGAAGACATCAGAATTCCATCTTGTCAACTTCTACTGCCCCAATGATAGACACCTCGCCCTTGACACGATCCCCGCAAAGGCCTCCAACTTCATCGTGGTGGGTGACTTCAACAGTCATTCACAGAGTTGGGGATATGACCACCTGGATCGGAGAGGAGAAGAGGTGGAGAACTGGCAGGACGACAAAGGTCTCATCCTTTTGAACAGTCCCTTTGACTGCCCTACATTCTACTCCAGAAGATGGCACACTACATCCACTCCTGACCTAGCCTTCTGCACGGAAGACATGCACCAGCTAACCAGCAGAGAGGTCGGAGAACAGCTAGGTGGAAGTGACCATCGGCCAGTCTTTTTGACCCTGGGCATGGAGTCCTGCACTGAAGCTTCCTTCCCACGGTGGAACTACAAAAGAGCGAACTGGTTCCTCTTTAGACACCGCACCAGCGAACTCACCAAAGACATCAGAGTCGAGGGTCGAGACATCAACATGGTGGCGAAGGACTTCAACATGAGCATCCTCAGAGCAGCGCGTGAGTCCATTCCCAGGGGTGCCAGGAGAGACTATAAGCCCTACTGGAGCAATGAATTGCAGGAACTGGATGATGATCTGGCAGACGCCAGAAGGGAAGCAGAAGTCAACCCGTCACAAAACAACAACATCCGCCTCCAGGAAGCCAAAGCCAAATATCTCAAAAAGAAGCTACAGGCAAGACGGAGAAGCTGGCAAGAGAAAACAAGCTCTCTGAACCTTGAGAAGGATGGCAGAAAGCTCTGGAGGCTCACCAAGCAGTTGAATGATGAGAACACCAGCAGAGGAAAGATCACATTAGAAGAGAACGGGAAGGTGCTAACTGGAAAGCATGCTGCCAACCAATTTGCTGAAAGCTATGCAGCTGAGAGCAACCTCCATGTTAGCCCCGAGAAACAGAGAGAAGCAAGAAGAGAGAAAAGAGAGAGACCTGCCAGACAGTCGACAGTGGACGCCATGAGTCAACCACTCACACTCCACGAGCTGCACTCAGCTCTGAAAAAGTCAAAGGCGAAGAAGTCCCCTGGCCCAGACGGCATCACCAACGAGATGCTAACCCACCTTGGTAGTGCAGCAGAGAACAAGCTACTCGAGGTCTTCAACAGCAGCTGGCAAGAAGGATCGCTACCACAACTCTGGCGAGAAGCGATCATGATCCCCATCTTAAAAAAAGGGAAGGATCCAAAGAAGGCCACCAGCTATCGCCCAATCAGCCTCACCAGCTGTGTTGTGAAGACCCTGGAGAGAATTGTGAACGAGCGCCTCAGGTGGTACCTGGAATCCAGGAACCTCCTCGCCCCTGAACAAGCTGGATTCCGACAGTTCCGCAGCACTGAAGATCAGGTCACTTACCTGGCGCAAGAAGTTGAAGATGCCTTTCAGGAACAGAAGCTGGTCTTCGTCACCTGGATAGATCTTCAGAAGGCCTTTGACAAGGTCTGGAAAGATGGACTCCTTCTAAAACTGCTGAGGAAAGGCGTGTCCAGCAACATGTACCAGTGGATTCGCTCTTACCTCTATAACCGCAGGGCAAGAGTTAACGTCGACCAGACCAAAAGCAAGAAGTTCCTCCTTCGTCATGGCGTCCCTCAGGGCGGAGTCCTCTCCCCCACACTCTTCCTTCTCTTCATCGACGATCTGGTGTCTGAGATGCCCAAGGGGATCAAAGCTGCTCTCTACGCAGACGACCTTGTGATCTGGTGCAAGGAGGAGCACGCAAGTACTGCCACCTACAGAATGCAGCAAGCGGCAGATAGGCTGAACGCATGGGCAGAAGATTGGTGCGTCTCCATCAACAAGGAGAAATCTTCCACCACCCTATTCACACTGTCGCCAAAGCAGAAAGCCGGAACCATTAGGCTTGGTGGAACTCCTCTGAGAGAGGATGAAGAAGCAACGTACCTTGGTGTCACCTTTGATAGACGGCAGACCTGGAAACCACACATTGCACAGGCAGAGACGAAGGCCCGGCGCAAGCTAGCCATACTCAGGAAGCTGGCAGGTACCACCTGGGGAGCGAACGAGAAGATACTGAAGACAGTATACCAGGGAACAATCAGACCCCACCTCGAGTACGGCTCCACAGCGTGGTCAACCTCAGCCAAGACAAACCTGCAGACCCTTGACCGTGTGCAAAACCAGGCCCTCCGACTCATCACCGGTGCAATGAAATCCACGCCCATCAAGGAAATGGAGAAGCTTACCACCATCCAACCCCTCTGTCAGAGAAGAGAAGCCAAGACTATGGTACAGGCCGAGAAGCTCAAGTGCCTACCCGACCACCCCATGAAGCACAGACTGAGCAACCTCACCAAGAACCGGCTTAAACGGAGCAGTTTTGTACACGAGAGCAAGAGACTTTCTCGACAGTACAGGGAAGTCCTTCCACAGAACACTCTACCTCTGACTCAAGAAGAAGAGGAAACCCCCAAGGCAACAGAGAAACCAGGCATCCAGATCTGCACCAGTGTTCCACATGTTACCTCAGGAGACGATCAGAATGACACAGCTCGACAGGCACTCACCTTAGCCCTGATCGACGAACAGTACCCAAAAGAGGCGTGGATCCATGTATACACCGATGGATCAGCAACTAACGCCGTGCTCAATGGAGGTGCAGGCATTCTCATCCAGTTCCCTGGGGGACATACAGCTACATCCAGCGTTGCCACTGGCAAACACTGCACAAACTATAAAGCAGAAGCAGAAGCTCTCATGCAGGCCGCCTCCTTCGTTCAGGACTCCGCAGACCCTTGCTACCAAGTTGTCTTCCTCTCGGACGCCCTTTCAGTCCTTCAGGCCCTAGAGAACGACAAACTCCCACAGCTGGCCAAAGCATTACAGATGGTCAGACAAACCAGAAGAGTTGTCCTCCAGTGGATACCAGCACACTGTGGGATACCAGGAAATGAAAGGGCAGATGAGCTGGCAAAAGAAGGAGCCGTGGAAGACCAACCTGAAAACAGTGTCAGCTTTAGTGAGCAGAAGACAATCATCAAGGCATTGATGAGGCCAAGGACAAACAGAGATGACTACCACACAATGTCCAGAGAGCAGCAAGTCAACCTCATCAGGCTGCGTACTGGCCACAACAGGCTCAATGCTCACATGAACCGAAAGTTCAAGCTGGCGCCATCACCAACCTGTGCCTGCGGTCAAGAGGACCAAACAGCGGAACACATCTTACAGCGATGTCCCTTACTAGATGAGGAACGAAAAGAAGTGTGGCCGTCACCAACTCCCTTGCAGACCAAACTATACGGCAGTCGACAGGAGTTGGAGAAAACGACAACATTTATCACCAGTGCTGGACTGATTGTGTAACCTCTGCGAACGCCAAGAAGAAGAGAAGACGCATGGATCTTCTGCAGAGAAATTAAGCACTCCTACGAACACACTGGTTAATGAACAGCTGTCACCAGATGGCATACGCTTCCATCTAAAATAGCTCTATCGTCTGGTAAACAATCAAATCGGAGAAAACTAGTCTCTCACGATGTTCTTTGATCATCGCCCGCCATTTTGTAAGATCAATTTACAAGTTTTATCTTCGACAGTGAAACCTGTGCTTTGGAACACCATACGCACTAATCACAAGTCCACGAATAACACAGGTTTCACATCTTCTCAGCCTGGATGTAATTCCATACACACTCATGTGCAAATTGTTTCCATTTAGCAGAATGAAACACGTCAAATGCCTTTGTTTTTTGTCTTGGAAGAGGAGCTGAAGTACGGACACGGACAACACTACAGGCCATACTGTACGTGTCGTCATATTACTCATTACGTTTTCCCGACGTCATGAAGTTATGACGCCATTCTAGCCCTTTTTTCTATGGAATGCCTTTTGTGTCTAAACAAATAAATTAACATTTGCTAATTTTCCTATAATTAATTTTGTCTCAATTTGCCCAAGGATTTAAAGATGTCATCCTGCGGATTTGTAAACTTCAGGAGTTAAACTACCCAAAACCATTAAAACATTTTCCGAGGTATTTTTCAAGGGGTTATTGCCCTGCCGTAAGGACTAAATGGCCGGCCTACGGGCAGCAAGGCTCTCGGCCTTAGCCTGTGTTATAGTCTCCTGCCTGTCGTGTTGCGACTTTGGCAATTTGGTTCTTGTGCTTGCATGATGTGAGTTGGGACGATTTCTGCCGGGTTGGGCTTCCGGCCTGGTCACCCCTTTTTCACTTGCAACTATGACTATTACTTTTTTCTCCTGAGAACTCTGGTCTCGGGAGTCTGACTGCTGGTTCGCTTCACGGTTTTCCGTCTTTCTTACCAGCCTCGTTCTTTCTGTTTCGGTTTTTTTTATTCATTTCAATTACCTACAAGCAGTCTGCTCTGCGAACACGCTGGCTTTTGTCATTTTGTTTCCGGCCTCCGGTCACATTAGGATTTGGCCACTGCGGGTCCGCATTTCCGGTGCTTACGCACTACCTTAGGTCGCTTCGTCCTCTTTTTTACCCCTCTCTCTGCTTTCGCAGGGATGGGCAGGGGACGACTGGTGACCGTCTCCCTTGAGTTTTGCTCATTGAGTTGGACTCTGGTACTTGGTACTCAGGCGTCTCTCTCTTTCCAGTTTGGAGTTTGGTCACTCTTCTGGAGCTGACTGTTCTCTCAGGGGCCTTTTTGGCCTCACTCCATCCCAAAGTTTTCTTACTTTGGCATTTTTGCCTTATGGTCTCCGTGAGGGTCGGTCCTTTTCAGGGCTTAGCCGGCAACCTTACGCACGGATCTTTTCCAGGCCATTAGCATTTCCTTCCAATTTTAAGGGGGGGGGGGGGGGGCAGCTTGTCCTTCCCTCTACTTGGTCGGGTTTATCCAAGACTGGGGTCCTTTTCCGGACTGTTTTACGGTTCAGAAGATTGGAAGAAGTGCTGGGCACAGCTTCTGGCTCTCTTATGTTGTCTTTCGCATTTCTTGCCTGAGAGACATTTAGGCTGTCAATCAGGGTGGTTCTCGGTCCGTTTCTGTCCTTTGGCAGTGGGCCAGTTCCTGGCAAGGGTTTAGAGTGAGTCAGTGGTTTCTTTCTCACGGGATCCTTTCCTGACTTTTGGCAGTGGGCCAGTTTCTTGGCAAGGGATTTTCTTTCCCTCCGCCTTGTCATAGCGTTATGCTATCTTTCCCTCGGCTCGGCCCGAGCTCATTTCCAGGGCCTGGGCCTCCTCCTTAGCCTTTTTGGCTTATGAGGTTTGGATGATGTCCTGCGCACAGCTTCTGGCGCTAGGATTTTGTCTTATCAGGTTCTGCAGACATTGCTGCCCTCTGTCAGGATGGGTCTCGGCCCATTCCTTCCTTGGCGGCAGCTGGTTTTGTCTCTCTAGAACTTTAGAGTGAGTTTGAACTTTTTGATCTTACCCACCACCTTGTTGGAGTTATCTGCTAATATGTGACTCGGAGTAAGAATATGTAATTTAATCGAACATTTTTAATTAAATTTTCATTTGATTAATATACTTACCCGAGTCACATAGGTAATTCCCTCCCACCTTCCCCGCTTTTAGTTTCTTTGTATTCTAGAAGTCGAATGAGGTTGTCTCGTACCGGGTACGAGATCTGTGGCGTGATACGCTACGGGAGGCAACCCAGGGTAGCAAGCTTGCTACTTTTTTAGCTTGGGTTGCTTCCCTTGGACTATAGGCGGGATAGCGTTTCAGACACCTTAGCTTATCGACTGCGTCAATGCTAATATGTGACTCGGGTAAGTATATTAATCAAATGAAAATTTAATTAAAAATTTTCGATTTTGATTGAAATAACAGGACAAATAACGCCAACTTCGTAACACGTAAAAGAGGAAACCACGTGCACTGACAGTTTTTAATGGACAGATTGCAAAAATTGTGGTCGTCATTTGCTTCTATCTTGCGTTCTACACGCGTGTTACGAACTGTGCTAAAGTAGTTACAACTTAAAATTAAATAGTGGTTCGTTTGTGATGATTATAGGTCTGTGTTGTGCAAAAGTAAGGGCTGCGGGGAAACCACACGTTACGAAGTTGACCACGGAAAAGTATGGTTAATATTTCAGACAGGATTGATCTTCTGCAAACAGCACTCATTCTACTAAAAGTTCATGCATTTCTGATGTTATACTTGTCATTGCTCATGGGCGTTTACTTGTTTCTTTCATTCAGCACGTCCGAGTTACTTGCTTCATCCAACTGCACGTCACAAAATACCCGCCATTTTGGCCTCTCGATTTGTCACATTCGCGGAAATTCCGAAATCACAAAACTTTGTGTTTAAGTAGAAATATTGTTTAATAGCTATTGCATCATCAAGCAACATTCAGAAACACATAAAGTAGCGTAGTCACAAATAAAACGTTCACATTTGTGATTTCAACGCAATGACCCTCTTATTTGTGGTAGCTAACTCCAGAGAAGAACCCAAAACCAATTATTTTAATTGTGAGCACATTTTCAAAGTTAACATAACTTATGTATATATTTTGGATTCAGAGATTAATGCGGATTACAATGCAACCATAGCGTTCTCTATTATAGTTAAGATCGCCATGAATGCAACCATTTGTAAATATGTTAGAGAGAATTTTATTTTAATGACAACTTTAATTAACAAATTTGTTCATTGATGTTCATCAGTCCGGACTGAGACGAGGATTCCTTGACTAAAATGTCGATCAATTTGAGTGAAAAAGGAATGTCACCACAGTGCGGCCTCAACTTTTGTAAAATAAAACAAGTCGCGTAAGGCAAAAATACAACATTTAGTCAAGTAGCTGTCGAACTCACAGAATAAAACTGAACGCAATGCAATTTTTCAGCAAGACCGTATACTCGTAGCATCGTCAGTCCACCGCTCATGGCAAAGGCAGTGAAATTGACAAGAAGAGCGGGGTAGTAGTTGCGCTGAGAAGGATAGCACGCTTTTCTGTACCTCTCTTCGTTTTAACTTTCTGAGCGTGTTTTTAATCCAAACATATCATATCTATATGTTTTTGGAATCAGGAACCGACAAGAAATAAGATGAAAGTGTTTTTAAATTGATTTCGAAAATTTAATTTTGATAATAATTTTTATATTTTTAATTTTCAGAGCTTGTTTTTAATCCAAATATAACATATTTATATGTTTTTGGAATCAGAAAATGATGGAAAATAAAATGAACGTAAATTTCGATCGTTTTATAGAATTTTTTTTTTTTACAATTTTCAGATTTTTAATTACCAAAGTCATCAATTCATTTTTAAGCCACCAAGCTGAAATGCAATACCGAAGTCCGGGCTTCGTCGAAGACTACTTGACCAAAATTTCAACCAATTTGGTTGAAAAATGAGAGCGTGACAGTGCCGCCTCAACTTTCACGAAAAGCCGGATATGACGTCATAAAAGACATTTATCAAAAAAAAGAAAAAAACGTCTGGGGATATCATACCCAGGAACTCTCATGTCAAATTTCATAAAGATCGGTCCAGTAGTTTAGTCTGAATCGCTCTACACACACACAGACACACACACACACGCACATGTAACGCACATACACCACGACCCTCGTCTCGATTCCCCCCTCTACGTTAAAACATTTAGTCAAAACTTAACTAAATGTAACAAGTCGCGTAAGGCGAAAATACAACATTTAGTCAAGTAGCTGTCGAACTCACAGAATGAAACTGAACGCAATGCAATTTTTCAGCAAGACCGTATACTCGTAGCATCGTCAGTCCACCGCTCATGGCAAAGGCAGTGAAATTGACAAGAAGAGCGGGGTAGTAGTTGCGCTGAGAAGGATAGCACGCTTTTCTGTACCTCTCTTCGTTTTAACTTTCTGAGCGTGTTTTTAATCCAAACATATCATATCTATATGTTTTTGGAATCAGGAACCGACAAGGAATAAGATGAAAGTGTTTTTAAATTGATTTCGAAAATTTAATTTTGATAATAATTTTTATATTTTTAATTTTCAGAGCTTGTTTTTAATCCAAATATAACATATTTATATGTTTTTGGAATCAGAAAATGATGGAAAATAAAATGAACGTAAATTTCGATCGTTTTATAGAAAAAAAATTTTTTTTTACAATTTTCAGATTTTTAATGACCAAAGTCATTAATTCATTTTTAAGCCACCAAGCTGAAATGCAATACCGAAGTCCGGGCTTCGTCGAAGATTACTTGACCAAAATTTCAACCAATTTGGTTGAAAAATGAGAGCGTGACAGTGCCGCCTCAACTTTCACGATAAGCCGGATATGACGTCATCAAAGACATTTATCAAAAAAATGAAAAAAACATCTGGGGATATCATACCCAGGAACTCTCATGTCAAATTTCATAAAGATCGGTCCAGTAGTTTAGTCTGAATCGCTCTACACACACACAGACACACACACACACACACACACACACACGCACATACACCACGACCCTCGTCTCGATTCCCCCCTCTACGTTAAAACATTTAGTCAAAACTTAACTAAATGTAACAAGTCGCGTAAGGCGAAAATACAACATTTAGTCAAGTAGCTGTCGAACTCACAGAATGAAACTGAACGCAATGCAACGCAGCAAGACCGTATACTCGTAGCATCGTCAGTCCACCGCTCATGGCTAAGGCAGTGAAATTGACAAGAAGAGCGGGGTAGTAGTTGCGCTGAGAAGGATAGCACGCTTTTCTGTACCTCTCTTCGTTTTAACTTTCTGAGCGTGTTTTTAATCCAAACATATCATATCTATATGTTTTTGGAATCAGGAACCGACAAGGAATAAGATGAAAGTGTTTTTAAATTGATTTCGAAAATTTAATTTTGATAATAATTTTTATATTTTTAATTTTCAGAGCTTGTTTTTAATCCAAATATAACATATTTATATGTTTTTTGAATCAGAAAATGATGGAGAATAAGATGAACGTAAATTTGGATCGCTTTATAAACAAATTTTTTTTTTACAATTTTCAGATTTTTAATGACCAAAGTCATTAATTCATTTTTACGCCACCAAGCTGAAATGCAATACCGAAGTCCGGGCTTCGTCGAAGACTACTTGACCAAAATTTCAACCAATTTGGTTGAAAAATGAGAGCGTGACAGTGCCGCCTCAACTTTCACGAAAAGCCGGATATGACGTCATCAAAGACATTTATCAAAAAAATGAAAAAAAAGGTCTCGGGATATTATACCCAGGAACTCTCATGTCAAAGTTCATAAAGATCGGTCCAGTAGTTTAGTCTGAATCGCTCACACACACACACACATACACACACATACACAGACAGACAGACAGACACACACATACACCACGACCCTCGTCTCGATTCCCCCCTCTACGTTAAAACATTTAGTCAAAACTTGACTAAATGTAAAAATCGGGATATGACGTCATCAATATATCTATAAAAAAATAAAAAAACAAGTCGCGTAAGGCGAAAATACAACATTTAGTCAAGTGGCTGTCGAACTCACAGAATGAAACTGAACGCAATGCCATTTTTCAGCAAGACCGTATACTCGTAGCATCGTCAGTCGACCGCTCATGGCAAAGGCAGTGAAATTGACAAGAAGAGCGGGGTAGTAGTTGCGCTAAGAAGGATAGCACGCTTTTCTGTACCTCTCTTCGTTTTAACTTTCTGAGCGTGTTTTTAATCCAAACATATCATATCTATATATTTTTGGAATCAGGAACCGACAAGAAATAAGATGAAAGTGTTTTGAAATTGATTTCGAAAAAAAAATTTCATAATAATTTTTATATATTTAATTTTCAGAGCTTTTTTTTAATCCGAATATAACATATTTATATGTTTTTGGAATCAGCAAATGATGGAGAATAAGATAAACGTAAATTTGGATCGTTTTATAAATTTTTATTTTTTTTTTACAATTTTCAGATTTTTAATGACCAAAGTCATTAATTAATTTTTAAGCCACCAAGCTGAAATGCAATACCGAACCCCGGGCTTCGTCGAAGAGTACTTGACCAAAATTTCAACCAATTTGGTTGAAAAATGAGGGCGTGACAGTGCCGCCTCAACTTTCACGAAAAGCCGGATATGACGTCATCAAAGACATTTATCAAAAAAATGAAAAAAACGTTCGGGGATTTCATACCCAGGAACTCTCATGTCAAATTTCATAAAGATCGGTCCAGTAGTTTAGTCTGAATCGCTCTACACACACACACACACAGACACACACACACAGAGTTAAAACTAACGCATCAGGGCCGGACTAGGGGGGGGGGGGAGTTACAGGGGTTGCGCAACCCCCCCCCCCCCCCCCCGGCTTAAGCATGTACTTCCCAAACGCTTTTTTTTTCTTCTTCTTCATTGCCTATACAGCTTGCTGTCGAATTTACTTTTTTGTTCAAGGAGAGGCTCCCTTTCCCTCCAGAAACATCAAAAAACGTTCAGCTTCAAAGCCCCCTTGCAACCCCCACCAAGGGGCTTAGCCCCCTGGACCCCCATCTGTAACCCCCCCCCCCCCCCCTAGTACTTACCTAGTCCGGCCCTGCGCATCATATCTAGGCTACTCCATGTATAATTTTCAAAAAAAGGCAAACAGATAAAATGACTGTGTATTTGTTGTTGGTGTAGTTGTCCCTGAAGGAGATCTTGTGCAATCCTCTCTCACACACACACACACACACACACACACACAAGACCGCACAAACACGCACGCACACACAGAATGGTCGACTTCGACAGTGATCTCCGTTCTGTTCTTCATAGTTAGGATAAAGACATCGTTCTAAGGTCAAAACAAGTCGACATTTTGAGACTGCTGCGGGAAGGAGACCGTGATATTGTTGCATCATTCTCAACTACATGTAGTTACAGAAAAAGTGTCGTCTGCTTCGTAGCCAAAGTTGATTATCAGGTGACACTTTTGCCATATTTAGAATTGTTTGCACAGTAAATACACCCGCGAAAGATAGCTCGCTTGAAATTGTCATACATATCAATTCCTTTGTAATTTAAAAATTACACAACACCATGAAAAATCATTATCGACGATTGCGAATCTGCTTATATCAATAACACATTACGAAAACCTCTAAATATGTTTTAAAAAATCGATTTCCTCTCCAGAAAAGGAAAACAAAGGCATCATGTCAGGGATAAATGAGACCCGAAGGGAAGTAACTCATTTTGACCGAGTTCAGGATGGGTAAAGCTTCTACAATCATTAACCTACCCTAGAGCTTGCGTATCAAGATAATATATTCTTGGAATTGTCATACTAAGAGTTAAAGATATGGTCACACTCAGACAGGTTCACATTAGGTTATTTTTCCTGGTCCTCGCACTCCGAAGTCTATGATATTTTCCAGTGACACGTTGTTCTGCTGGCAACCAGCTCCGCCGCGAGCTTGGGCATGAACGGTCACCAAGAAGACCATTATCTCTCATATGCATGCTGTGTAAAAGCTATTAAAGCTGTGGTCTATTTATGACTTTCTGGGGCTACGAGGTTGAAAAATAGGGATAAAATCATGTACAGAATTCTGTACAGCACTACCCGAAACCCCACCTATACGGCGTGTATGACCTTGAGAGCTTCAGTCAACGCTTGGATTTTGCAGTGGTAACATCCGGTTTGCTCTCTCAGAGCTGAGCATATTTGTCAAGAAGGATCGAGCAGAACAAAATAAACGACTTGGTAGGGATTCGAACTCAAGGCCTCGGGGCCTCGAAATGTCGGGGCCGATGTCTTAACCGCTAGGCCACTTCACCAGTGTTGTCAAAGAGCGACCACAATCCTGAAAAACAGCAACAAATCCAGGGTTTTTGTCGTGTTTTTGCTGGGTAGCTGCAGTTGATATGCAATAAATCTAAAACTACAAACAGCAGCCTCGCCAAATTTCACAGAATGATAACAAAGACCCTCATCTGGATTCGCGCTAGTACTTGGAGCAAACAGAACTCGAGAATGGACGTTGTAACTGTTTTTCGTTAACAATTTGCAAACGTTCGTAACGTCCTAGAAACAAACGTGACATGCACGTTACTGTGTACACTTTGCAAAAAATGGTGTCATTACATGTGTGCCAAGTTTCAGAAACATTCTTTAATGGGCTCAAAAGACATAGCCTCACGACTTTGAAGAAAGAAAAAGTAAAATCTTACTCTACTACGCTATTCTATTTTTAGACGATGACGTCTGCAAAACTCATATCAAGGTGGCCGAGTGGTCAGGACACACACTTTCCACTAGGTTAATTGCACAAAGCGCAGCGATTGAAACCTTTTTCTTTTATATAAGATCTGCTGTTAGGTGTGTTGTTTTTGAAATTTGTCTTTAGCACGGTGTTCTGGTGTGCAAGCGCGTGCGTTTATGCATCTGTCTGTCTGTGACTACGTGTGTGTTTGTATACATGTGTGTGTTCTGCGCGAACTTAGAATCCGGTTTCATTCTAGAATGGACCGGGTCCAGGTTGGAATTCTAACCCTGCGCAAGTACAGGGGTGCCATTCTAGAATAAAACCCTTGTTGCTGGTCCATTCTAGAATCGGCCGTGCGCAAGGTTGGAATTTGGGTCCAAGTTGGAATAGTCATTTCAGTTAGACTATCACACAGCCAAAGCCACAAATGTGGATTTTCTGTTTGTTTTTGTTTTTTTGTGTGTTTGGTTGGGGTTTTTTTCCGGGTTTTTTACACTTTACTCAAAGACATCGTGAATTGGGATTGTGATGTTCTGAAAGTGATTACGATTTTGAGAGACACTCAGCACTGATCGCTACGAACGGAAATTTCCGGACTGACAGTGTTTTGCTGATCTCGCTTGTAACTTTTAATCTTATTCATATACATGAAGTTGGTCTTCTGAATTGTGAAGATATAATGTCAACTTTTTTTAAACCTGTGACAACAGCTCTATAACTCACTCTGTCCTTCTGTTGGTCTGTCTGTCGGTTAGTCGGTCTGACCGTCTGTCTGTCTGTCTGTCAAAAAAATTGTCAAAAAACCGGACATTTCCGAGAGGGAGACAGCGCTGACATTGCAAGCGGCCGCAACCGGCTCTCATCACAAAAACAACTGCCCTGCAAACAATACCGCCCTGGTAGTCCCCCTTGCTATGGTCTGCCTTTGTTTATTGCGTACTCAGGAGTGTCAACTTTCTTGACATGACATCGCAAGATCGCCAAAGGATTTTTTTCAGGGGTAGACAAATCAGCCCCATTTTATCAAAGGGAAGGTGCAGGTGGAGATAATTCAAGGGAAGACAACTCTGTCTTACCTACAAACATTACGGCCCCCTTTATTCAAGGGTTTCATTCTAGAATGGCACCCCTGTACTTGCGCAGGGTTAGAATTCCAACCTGGACCCGGTCCATTCTAGAATGAAACCGGATTCTAAGTTCGCGCAGAACAGGTGCATGATAAAAAATAACCCGAAGACCTCCAAATAATTATACTTTTTGAGTTTGTGTGACTGTTCCCGTAGCTTGATGTTCACGGTTTACGAATTAAGGGACAACCAAAAAGGCGTTCTCTCTGTGTTATAACGGACAGATAACGGTTCTCTGTATACTAGACCGTTATGACCTCGAGACAATGCTCTTACAGACTTAAACACTTGGCGATGTCCATCCCCACAGCTCTATTTCGTAGCATTCCAACTGTCTGATTCGTCACAGCAAATGCCAGATTGTGTCTCGCCGCTATCAAGACGACGATGAGAAAAAAACCAGTGTTGTCTCCATCTGACGTCATTTTTTTTTTAATTTTATGACGTCATGTCTGCATTCTTCTGTCTTTTTGAGTCTTCTTTATTTCTTTCTTATACAGCACAGCTGTGTTCAAAACACGTGAACAGTTCTTTTCTGCAACTGCTACTGAGCAAGTTGTTCACATCATCCGTGAAGGCTATACGCATCCTATCGGAGAACGAGAAACAAAATTATAGAAAAAGTCCTTTAAAAAAGTTGCGCGAAAGACACCAGGAACAGTATTTTTTACCTCTTTTCAAACGATCATAACTTTTGAGCCCGTTGCTTTTTCAAATAGTGAACAGCTCGCTTTCGCTCGCAGTTCAATATTTAAAAAAAAACCTCGTGTAAATCTGGTACGACACAGCAAGCCGTGTAGTATTCTCTATACATACATACATACATACATACATACATACATACATACTTACATACATACATACGCACAGACAGACAAAGTTGACGATCGCATAGGCTACACTTACGTGAGCAAAAAAACTTTTAAATACAAAATCATCTAGGGATATTATCTGCCGGAATTCACACGCAAAGTTACACAAACATCTGTCGGTTCTTTTTCTAGGAATGGCTGTGCGCGCGCGCACACACACACACACACACACACACACACACACACACACACACACACACATATATATATATACACACCATAACCTCATCTCGATTCCCAGTCTATACGTTACTTAAAACATTTAGTCTAAACTTGACTGAATGTAAATTCATACATTTTACTCTGCACGGACATCAGCCTGGGTGCAGGAAGATGTGTGGTATGTGTCTAAGTGCCTGGATGGAAATGGATGGAAAGGTCGATGCTGATTTGCAACGTGGTGTACATGAAAAGGGAGGTACATGTATCTTGAAAGTCACAGTCCAGCGCGTGTAAACATTTTGGATTCACCATCTCAGATCTGGTTAGGTATTAACAGGGTTCGTACAGGTCATGGAAAACCTGGAAAGTCATGGAATTTGATTTTTTTTTAATTTTCCAGGCCTGGAAAGTCATGGAATTTCAATTCAAGTCATGGAAAGTCATGGAATTTAACAAAAATAAGAAAGAAAAAAAAAACTTTAGCACGCCAGCGGCTATTTTCGTCGCCCAGCCATTATCCCCCCCCCCCCCCCCCCCCCCTTTGCCAGCCAGCAGCGATTTTCGTCGCCAGCACAAGGCTTGTTCGTATGACCAACTTCTCGTTCGTATTTGCATACGAGAATAACGGTATTTTTAACGGCACTTGAGCCAAAGCGAGGCTCACTTCCTTCCGTTATCTCGTCGTGTCGTCTGCGCTGCATTTGAGTCGGTTTCGTCGAAGTTTTCTGCTTTTGTTTTTGCATCGATAAAGTACTTTAGCGCTTCGACAAGCAAGATGGAGGATGATGAGTTTGAAACTTTCTTTCGAGTTGTTTCTTGACAACAAAAAGTATGCGGAATTGGAACGAATTACCCAGGAAGATCTTCGCAATGAACTGTGTATCGCGGTGAAAAAAAATGACAGTTCGTCAAGTCACAGTGACGGTTACGAAACGGAATTTACGAAAGTGCAGATGGATACAAACAGTGGCTGGTCCAGTTTAGTGAAATGACAGGACCAGCAAACATTACCGATAATCTGACTGCGTAGCTTGTCGAAGAGACACTGCGTAGAAACTGACTCAAATTCAGTGCAAAGCAAGCCAGTGTCAAAACTGGCAGTGACAAGACGTAACAAGTTTGCGTGTTCGGAAATGGCGACCTGTGGATCTAGTCATGGAAAATGTTATTGAGGCTCATGGAAAGTCATGGAAAAGTCATGGAATTTTGTTTCTAAAAACCAGTGGGGACCCTGTATTAACAAGGTATAATATCTTCCTTCCACTTGAAGTTGAACACATAATATATCCAAAATCAATATTCTCGGTGTGTTCTGCATGTGGAGCATGGAATTTGTTTCTCATGTATTCTCTTAACAGACACCAATAGCAATAGCAATCAGTTGAATTAATTCATCCGAAAAAGTCTTACTCGGCACAAGAAGCAGTCATGATGCTGATATTTGGAGCGATGTACTTTGCCGATTATAACTGTATTCAGCTGTGTCTTTCAGAAAACAGGCAGGCCAAATATACGCTTTACATCTTGTGTCTTTCAGAAGACAGGGAGGCGAAGTACTTACGTTTTACATCACGCTGTGTCTTCCGACAAGACAGGGAGGCCAGATACTTACGCTTTACATCACGCTGTGTCTTTCACAAGACAGGGAGGCCAGATACTTACGCTTTACATCATACTGTGTCTTTCACAAGACAGGGATCGGGGCCAGATACTTACGCTTTACATCATACTGTGTCTTTCACAAGACAGGGATCGGGGCCAGATACTTACGCTTTACATCATACTGTGTCTTTCACAAGACAGGGATCGGGGCCAGATACTTACGCTTTACATCACGCCGCTGTGTCTTTCAGGTGACAGGGAGGCCAGATACTTACGCGTAACATCACGCTGTGTCTTTCAGAAGACACGGAGGCCAAGTACTTACTCTGTACATCACGCTTCACGCCTTCCAGTGTCTTCTTGGTCTGGTCCTGTTTTTGCTTGGCCTGGTTCAACTCTTGCTGGGTGTTTTGCAGGGTCTGCTTGTCGTGGTCGTGTTCTTGCTGCAGTTGGCTCAGTAGATGCTCAAGCTTGTTTAACCTGTTGGGTTAAAAAAAAAAAAAGATGAAGGGTCCATTCCAGAAGAACTATCACCATCAACACACAAAAATACAACAACAACAACAACAACAACAACATCAGAACAAACAACAGACAGACAGACAGACAGACAGACAGACAGACAGACAGACAATCGGACAAGCAATACGGACCTTGAGGATATCCGACAGACATACAGACTTAACCCATTATAACTGACAGACAAAACGGAACAGAACTGAACGAAATTGAACTGAACGGAACGGAACTTTATCTAACAAAGATTAAAATTTAAGACTGTGGCAAACGGGCAAAAAAACCCGGCACAAGCTGAAGCAAATGCCCTCAACAAAATGTACATCAATTTTCATTAATAATCCGTTAGGTAGTTCAGGGCCGGACTAGGGGGGGGGGGGGGTTATAGGGGTTGCGCAACCCCCTCCCCCGGGCTTAAGCATGTACCTCCCAAACGCATTATTTTTTTGTGGGGGAGGGAGGGGGGGGGTTGCATTGCCTAATTTGCCTAACTGTCGAATTTACCTTTTTCGTTCAAGGAGAGGCTTCCTTTTTCTCCAGAAACATCAAAAAACGTTCAGCTTCGCCCCCTTGCAACCCCCACCAAGGGGGCTTCGCCCCCTGGACCCCCACCAAGGAGCTTCGTCCCCTGGACCCCCATCTGTAACCACCCCCCCCTAATACTTACCTAGTCCGGCCCTGTAGTTTTTGAGCTATGTTTTTCACACTCGTACATACATACACACATACCTAGGGAGACAAACCTCGCCCTCCACCCTCGTAAAACGGAGATCTAACTCGACTTGTCCACAAAGCACGAGTTATCCGAACGCGCGCAGAAAAATGTGCCTTTACAAACTATAACAAGACAAGAGGCGAAGCCATCAAGGCTCACGTAAGAAATCGACAAACAGTAACACAAACTCAATCACTCCGTCACACATACACACACACATACACACACACACACACACACACACACACACACACACACACAGAGAAAGAGCATAGGTGAAACTGTGCAAGAAAGCGAGACACTAGATCTAGATCTGTCTGTCTGCATGTAGCCTACTTACAGGACACGACTGCCAACTAGTCTCGGCGCGCTCAAAATAATAATGACCGAGACTTTCAGTACTTCCTTCGCGTGACGTCTAACCCTCTTACGTCATAATGTGACGTCAATGTAATGTGACGTCTTCAAATGTTAGAGTTTCTACCACAGACATACACACACACGCACGCACAAACACACACACACACACACGCACAAACGCACAGACAGACAAAGTTATGATCGCATAGGCTACACTTACGTGAGCCAAAAATTGGTTGATTAAAATCAACATGGCCGAAGGAATGTTTTCATAAAAGATGCGGTATTGTACGGGCACATGTTGAATTTGGGTTACATGTGTTGCAGAGTATTTAAAAATCCGTAGGCATAAAAACATGCAAAGAAGAGTGATAGGTCCCTGTTGTGAATATAGTCAAGTGGATAAATTGATTACTTATGTTTCACACTAGTTTTGCTGTTACAGCAGTCCATCTCATGAACGGACACCCTTGGGCCAGTGCAAACCTGTCCGTACATTGCAGGTGGCCGGCCACGGGAGAGCCCCCCCCCCCCCCCCTCACATATGAAACACACTCAGGCACACTGACGGACTGAGTGAGTCTTTGCTACTGGTGAACGAGCTCTACTTGTCCTAAAACAATAAGGTCAAACTACTACAACTTATAACTGAAAGGAAAACAAGTCGCGTAAGGCGAAAATACAATATTTAGTCAAGTAGCTGTCGAACTCACAGAATGAAACTGAACGCAATGCCATTTTTCAGCAAGACCGTATACTCGTAGCACCGTCAGTCCACCGCTCATGGCAAAGGCAGTGAAATTTAATTGACAAGAAGAGCGGGGTAGTAGTTGCGCTAAGAAGGATAGCACGCTTTTCTGTACCTCTCTTTGTTTTAACTTTCTGAGCGTGTTTTTAATCCAAACATATCATATCTATATGTTTTTGGAATCAGAAACCGACAAGGAATAAGATGAAAGTGTTTTTAAATTGATTTCGACAATTTAATTTTGATAATAATTTTTATATATTTAATTTTCAGAGCTTGTTTTTAATCCGAATATAAAATATTTATATGTTTTTGGAATCAGCAAATGATGGAGAATAAGATAAACGTAAATTTAGATCGTTTTATAATTTTTATTTTATTTTTTTTTTACAATTTTCTGATTTTTAATGACCAAAGTCATTAATTAATTTTTAAGCCACCAAGCTGAAATGCAATACCGAAGTCCGGGCTTCGTCGAAGATTACTTGACCAAAATTTCAACCAATTTGGTTGAAAAATGAGGGCGTGACAGTGCCGCCTCAACTTTCACGAGAAGCCGGATATGACGTCATCAAAGACATTTATCAAAAAAATGAAAAAAACGTTCGGGGATTTCATACCCAGGAACTCTCATGTCAAATTTCATAAAGATCGGTCCAGTAGTTTAGTCTGAATCGCTCTACACACACACACAGACACACACACACACGCACACACGCACATACACCACGACCCTCGTTTCGATTCCCCCTCGATGTTAAAATATTTAGTCAAAACTTGACTAAATATAAAAACTGTCCTGTAAAAATGACGTTAAATCAACAGTGTCAGAAAAAGAGAGATAAAAGAAATCCTCAAATTCCTGAGGATACAGGCACCCCATGAAAGCAGCCACGAACATACTCACAGAGGCACACATGCTTGTGCAGGTATTTTGCAAAAATATGATTTGAAAACCTGTATAATGTGGTAATTTCTTTTTTTGTGTGTGTCTTTATTGAATACTTCAGGCAGTAACTATTCCCTGTCCAGTTTTTTCTTTCGTCTCTCTTACCCCTCGCTTACCCCACCCCCCCCCCCCAACCCCCTTACCCTTCACTCCCTTTACCCAGCCCCGACAGCACAAATTTGTAATCTGCAAGGCAGAGTACACATTTTCTAAAAGGAAGACTACTCCTCCTCAATTATATCCAGAGATCTTCAAGCTGTCTCCACCATAAGCCAAGTGGTCGAGTCTCATACCCCCATTCCACACAACCGTTCTAGGTCCCGTTCCCGTACCGACCCAGGAACGGTGCGGGCACGGGAGAGATCGGGACAGAACCGCAATGAACGTAACTGATCGTTAACGGAACTGCTTTGAACGGTAGGGTCGGTAGGGACGGCTGAGTTTGGGCTGCATGTTCAAAATTGTTAGCCGTTCCCCTCCCGATCAGAATGGAACCTCAACCCATCGGTAACGGAACGCTTGGATCGTTAAAGGAACTTAAAACAACAGTAACGCAACGGTAGCGCTCTCACACACTGAGTTGTCATATTACCCGCATTCCACACATCCGTTCTAGGTCCCGTTCCCTTACCGACCAAGGACGGCTGCCACAATGGTCAGACGCTGCTGAAAGATGAAAAAAAAACGGCGGTTTGCGCAGCATTCCATTGTTGTGGCAGCAGTCCTCGGTTGGTACGGGAACGGGACAAAGAACGGTTGTGTGGAATGGGGGTATAACTTTTGACACAGACAAACTGAAGAATGAACAGATCTATGAGGTAACCGTCTCAATGGTCCAGGCTCAGGAAACAAAGAGTATATAATTATGGCCTGGGGCGATTGTAGCTTCCCTTCTTCGTGTCCGATAGACAAGGACAATAAATAGTAGAGCATAGTGCAATTTCATGTTGGCATCTTCTCCACTAAAAGCTATAACCCAAAGACTGAAGACCAAAGTGCTTTACTCCACTTCTGACCCGAATTACCCCCTCCTGCTAGGTACACGTGCACTCAAGTTAACCTCTGCTTTGACCTGTGTGCCAGGAGTCGGATGAGAGAGAGAGAGAGAGAGAGAGAGAGAGAGAGAGAGAGAGAGAGAGAGAGAGACACACACACACACACACACACACACACACACATATATATATATATATATACACACACTCCACACACATAGACAGAGACAGACATAGAAAGACAGAGGCGGAGAGACTCAGAGGGAGACACAGACAAAGACATACATACAGGGAGAGAGAGAGAGAGAGAGAGAGAGAGAGAGAGAGAGAGAGAGAGAGAGAGAGAGAGAGAGAGAGAAACAAAATACTGTAACTGATCTCGTGAGAACGGTAACAAAACGAGACATGTCACCTCTCCGGGTGCATTGCAATAGATGACCGCTCCTGCGGCCATCAAAAATCACTGTGTGCTAAGAGATTTATACAGCAAATCTCAAAAATTATTATTAAACCGAGCGTTACGCGCCCAGTTCAATAGTTCAATTTCTCGAATTGCTCTATAAATCTTTTAGCGCACTATCATTTTCTACAATACTTATCTGGGGAAATCATACAGATCTAGATGATCAAGACATGGTTCGAAGTGGATATTACCTGGGTTGGGTTTTTATTTTCAAGCTTTTAAGTGACTTCAAAGTGCTTGGAATGAGGGTGACCGACAGACGAGGGCCCCAAAGGGTTTAAAATCGTGATCGTGATTGGCGTTTTTTGACCTTTCTGTGACCGTGATTGCCGAAATTTCCATTTCTGTGATCGTGATGGGACTTTGCTCGTGATCCGTGATGACAAAAAAATCAAGTCTCGTGATCGTGATCGTCATTTGTTTTCGTGATCGTGATGGGCATTATTGCAAAGCATTTTATTTTCAACGTACATTTTTCACAGCTGTATCACTCTATGATCCTCTTTTCGTCAAGGAGCCAATCCCGATTGAAGGGAAGCAACAACACATTCAGAAATATGATTTTGACAGCGATTGCTTCCCTTTAAGAGAACCAATAAAGAGATCCAATCAGAAGGCGAATTGCAAAAGTCTGCCAAACTTCATCCAATGGAAGGGCTTCGTGCTAAAGTTTTGAGTGCATTCAGTCAAATTCGAATTCGAAGATCAAAAATGGCGTGCAGCGGTACTGTCATCGAACTTCTGTTATATTTTGTGGATTCAAGCCAGACCAAAGCATGCGGCGAGAATGCCTTCCTTGATGGAAAGGTCCGGCTACGGGTCCGTCTTTCCGAAGACGAAATGTCAAGGTATGTTGATCTATTCAGGGCCGGACTAGGTAAGTACTAGGGGGGGTTACAGATGGGGGTCCAGGGGGCAAAGCCCCTTGGTGGGGGTCCAGGGGGCGAAGCCCCCTTGGTGGGGGTTGCAAGGTGGCGAAGCCCCCTTGAAGCTAAACGTTTTTTGATGTTTCTGGAGGGAAAGGAAGCCTCTCCTTGAACGAAAAAGGTAAATTCGACAGCAAGCTGTATAGGCAATGAAGAAGAATTGAGATTGTAAGGACTCATACTTTTCATCACAAAAATCGTTGAAGAAAAATGTCTTTCGAAAGGGGGTGAGAGGTGCGATTTCTCCTCGGATTTCACTGATGATCCAGATGCAACCCCCCCCCTCCCTCCCCCACAAAAATAAAGAAAAAAAGTGTTTGGGAGGTACATGCTTAAGCCGGGGGGGGGGGGGGGGGGGTTACGCAACCCCTGAACAGTGATCGAGTCTGCGTGTAGCGGAAACCGAAACTAGAAATGTGTTTTTCATCCCAGCAACGTGGACACGCTTGGCATAGATTCTAATTGTCGCTTCTTTGCATTAAGCTTGGATTTATTTTAGCGCCTGTAAACTTATCAAAAATGGGTTAAATTCAGGAACTATGGCGGGGAGACGTGCCAGTTTGGGTCACTTGATCCTCATGTCAAAGTCGATCAAAGTCATGTTCGTTGGGGATTTTGTTATTATAGACTCTACCATCACACATACATGTACTTTAATTTCAATCCACCCAATAGTTTTTGAGAAAATGGGTTTAAAAGATTTAGCTCTGGAAATGTGAAATTGTGCAAGTATATATATTCATGTGTGTGAGTGAGGGTGTGGGAGTTGAATGTGTATGAGTGCAGGGGCGGATTACAGGGGTTCCGGAACCCCCACTCCCCTCCCCCCGGCTGTCAACAAAAAAATTAATACTAACTTTGAAAGAAATAATGAGTGGCTGCTGACACCAGTTGATCATGTTTAAAATCAAGGATAAGCCATAAATTGTTCATAAAATAGCTAAAACTCTTCAGCTTCTGGGGGGCTAAGCCCCCCAGACCCCCCAACGGGGCCTTGCCCATGTACCCCACAAGGTCTACCCTTGAACCCCAGGTTGTAACCCCCCTCCCCCCTCTGGCTTAACTGCTCCGCCCCTGGAGTGTATATTCCTGTGAGTGTCTGTATGAGAGAGAGAAAGCGAGAGAAAAAACAATGAAAACAACATTCTTGTTACTGATTACAAATCATGATATGTATTTCTATGTGTGCATGAAAGAGAATTCAAAAAAAATAATTAAAAAGTGCAACAGTTGTCACTTTGTGTTGAATAAACAATAGATCCAGAGGAGCGAATAACTGTGTGGTTGTGTTTACTTTGACACGTGCTTTCTGTACCTGCAACTTTTACCGTGACCGTGATTTGCCACTGGTGTTCGTGATCGTGAAAACAAAAATCTAGGTAACTGTGATCGTGAAAGCTAAAATTTCCCTTCCCGTGATCGTGATGATACCCCCCCTTTGGGGCCCTCACAGATAGACAGACAGACAGACAGATAGACAGACAGACATACAGACTGCACTGACAGACAACGAATATGGACCGAAAGGCGTCGATCGTAGGGTGACGGGGTTTAACTGAAGGGTGACAGACAGACAGGCAAACAGACAGACAGACAAACAGACAGGCAGACAGGCAGACATACAGGCAAACAGACAGGCAGACAGGCATACAAACTGACAGACAGACAGACAGACAGACAGACAGGCAAACAGACAGACAGACAGACAGGCAAACAGACTGACAGACAGACAGGCAGGCAGACAGACAGACCGGCAGGCAGGCAGACTGACATACAGACAGACAGACAGACGGGCAAACAGACAGACAGACAGGCAGGCAGACAGACTGACATTCAGACAGACAGACAGGCAGGCAGGCAGACTGACAGACAGGCAGATAGGCAGACACACAGACAGACAGACAGACAATAAATGGACCTGATATCGTCGGCCTGCATTGTGACGGTGTCGGAATAAAGGGTGCCAGACACACAGACAGACAGACAGACAATAAATGGACCTGATATCGTCGGCCTGCATTGTGACGGTGTCGGAATGAAGGGCACCAGACAGACAGACAGACAGACAATAAATGGACCTAATATCATCGGCCTGCATAGTGACGGTGTCGGAATGAAGGGCACCAGACAGACAGACAGACAGACAATAAATGGACCTAATATCATCGGCCTGCATAGTGACCGTGTCGGAATGGAGGGTGCCAGACAGAGAGACAGACAGACAACCAGTATTGACCGGATATCGTCGGCCTGCATTGTGACAATTGGAATGGAGGATGACAGACAGACAGACGGACGGACGGACGGTCAGACAACCAATATTGACCTGATATCGTTGGCTTTAACGTCGACGACATTGGACCGGAGATTGGCGTCCTGACACAAGTTTTTCGCTGGCAGCTGGCAGCGATATCGTCCAACCGTGGTACCGCCTGGATCTAGCGGGTAGATGTACTCGTGGTCATTGTGGGCAGCAATCGACACGGACTGTCCGTCAGGCGTCTGGCGAAGCACACACATCGTCACATCGGTTAAAAGCATAGTCATAGGAGAGACGGTTTTATCCCACGTATCAGCCTGTCCAGATCTGAGATTGTGAGAGGAATCGTTTACACGGGAAGGGATGTCCCTTTAACCAAGCAAATATTTAAATGAACAATAACTTAAAGGCACTCATATCGGCTCACCATCTCATATTTGGCCAGGCTTTGACATGCGATAAGACCTTCCCTCCACTTGGTCACATAACAAAAATGAACTTCCTGGGTGCCAACTGTGTAAACGGGTATTTTGTGTTACGAAATAAAAATCCACTGGTCGTACATGTATTTAAAAAATGGTCGGTCTGTCTGTCTGGAGTCTCCCGTCAGTACGACGGTTAAGTGGCAAAAACAGCTCAGTTTCTCAAATGCGTCCGCATGTGCGAATGGAAGCCAACCCTGGAGGCACAGCGTCTCCGGCATAGTATGCAATTATGTCGCAAGGGTGTGTATCATCGGTACCAGCTTTTCTCTGTTTACTTTGTTTTTTTCTTTTCTGGGGTTTTCGCTACTATTTTTGCTTCAAAGGTCTTCGGTCTTTTTTTTTCAAAGACGTCTCCAAAGGGGCGTGTCCTGGGACTGAGCTTCCCATTTTGCGATGACGATGTCAAGCTCACAGGCTTTTAGATTTTCCTTCAAGCTGTCTTTGAATCGTTTGCGGGGTCTTCCTGTTTCCCGGTGGCCTTCTCTGAACTGAATATAGATTAACATCTTGGGGATTCTGTTATCTTCCATGCGGGACAGGTGGCCCGCACAGCGTGGCTGGCTTTGGATGAGCAAGCATTATAGGCTAGCATATACACTATATATATTATGCTAGAATATAAGCATTATATACTCGTATGAGACTTTTCTCTTGGTGCAGATTTTGCCTGCGAGGTATTCTTGGCGTCTCTTGTGGGGGAGCTCGAGGAGCTCAAAGAGTTCTGGATCATTCTCGTCAAACCAGTCTCTGTGGCTGCGCTGTATACAAGCAAGGGTGTCTACAGCTGCAGGCGGGGGTGGGGGAGGGTGGAGTGGGGGGAGGAGGATGAAGGCCTGTGACAGGACGTCAAGCTCGCTAAAGGAACTAGATGTGCAACCTATAGCCTCTCTTTTTCCAGGTGCAGTGATCGCCGCTGGTCCTCTACCCGGCAAGCCAGACACCAGGTCCCCTACAATGGCCGCTCCTACGCAATTGTGTTCACAGCAGCACCTTCTCGAGGTGCCCCTTGTTTTTCATTAAAAACAAGATTGATTTATCAATAATCTCCCACTTTGTGTTGAGAACACCAAGGCTGTTCATGTTTGGTATGTGACCAAGCGAAAGGATGGTCTTATGACACGTTAAAACCTAGCCAGACCTGAGACAGTTGACACACCTCTGTCACGAAAGCGGCCATACCTGAGAGTGGTGTAGATGACATACCAAGTTCAAGTTTTATTAGTCCATAACCCATGGGGGCATTTTGAACAATAAATACAATCAATACAATCATGATATTTGCTAATATAGTAAATAAAAAAATAAAAAAATAAAATAATTAGGAAAAACTGTTACAAATTCTATTAATTACCTCAATCGTGGGGTGAACAGTTGGCACACCTCTGTGATGAAAGCGGCCATACCTGATAGTGGTGTAGATTACATACCTCAATCGTGGGGTGAACAGTTGGCACACCTCTGTGACGAAAGCGGCCATACCTGATAGTGGTGTAGATGACATACCTCAATCGTGGAGTGGACAGTTGGCACACCTCTGTGACGAAAGCGGCCATACCTGATAGTGGTGTAGATGACATACCTCAATCGTGGGGTGAACAGTTGGCACACCTCTGTGACGAAAGCGGCCATACCTGATAGTGGTGTAGATGACATACCTCAATCGTGGGGCGAACAGTTGGCACACCTCTGTGACGAAAGCGGCCATACCTGATAGTGGTGGAGATGACATACCTCAATCGTGGGGTGAACAGTTGGCACACCTATGTGACGAAAGCGGCCATACCTGATAGTGGTGTAGATGACATACCTCAATCGTGGGGTGAACAGTTGGCACACCTCTGTGACGAAAGCGGCCATACCTGATAGTGGTGTAGATGACATACCTCAATCGTGGGGTGAACAGTTGGCACACCTCTGTGACGAAAGCGGCCATACCTGATAGTGGTGTAGATGACATACCTCAATCGTGGGGTGAACAGTTGGCACACCTCTGTGACGAAAGCGGCCATACCTGATAGTGGTGTAGATGACATACCTCAATCGTGGGGTGAACAGTTGGCACACCTCTGTGACGAAAGCGGCCATACCTGATAGTGGTGTAGATGACATACCTCAATCGTGGGGTGGACAGTTGGCACACCTCTGTGACGAAAGCGGCCATACCTGATAGTGGTGTAGATGACATACCTCAATCGTGGGGTGAACAGTTGGCACACCTCTGTGACGAAAGCGGCCATACCTGATAGTGGTGTAGATGACATACCTCAATCGTGGGGTGAACAGTTGGCACACCTCTGTGACGAAAGCGGCCATACCTGATAGTGGTGTAGATGACATACCTCAATCGTGGGGTGAACAGTTGGTACACCTCTGTGACGAAAGCGGCCATACCTGATAGTGGTGTAGATGACATACCTCAATCGTGGGGTGAACAGTTGGCACACCTCTGTGACGAAAGCGGCCATACCTGAGAGTGGTGTAGATTACATACCTCAATCGTGGGGTGAACAGTTGGCACACCTCTGTGACGAAAGCGGCCATACCTGAGAGTGGTGTAGATTACATACCTCAATGGTGAGGTGGACAGTTGGCACACCTCTGTGACGAAAGCGGCCATACCTGATAGTGGTGTAGATGACATACCTCAATCGTGGGGTGGACAGTTGGCACACCTCTGTGATGAAAGCGGCCACACCTGATAGTGGTGTAGATGACATACCTCAATCATGGGGTGGACAGTAGGAACACCTCTGTGATGAAAGCGGCCACACCTGAGAGTGGCGTAGGAAACACCTGTCTCCGTCTGGTAGGGAGTGTAGTCCACCTCCAGGGTCAGCTTCTCGTTTTCTACATCCGGGGCAACTGTTCAGAAAATAAACAGAGACTAATTATTGTGTTGTTGCTGAGGCTGAGACAGTTGCCTCGTCTTTGACCGAATGTGCAAATAAAATAGATTGATACATTTTTTAAACAACTTTGCTATAGGGGAGACAAGTGTTATGAATGACTGGGTGTGCAACGCTACATGGATAACTAAAACATTCATTGCCGTGTCATTTCACTCAAACGGTATATGCCATTAAAGGCCCTTCATTTGGCTACCGGGAACACGTTTCAGATGAAAGATTGCTGAAAGTTTCGAATCAATCCATTTAGGCATTGCTGAAATAAAGCGCTTTTTGTCATGGTTCCCCTCAAAATGGACGCAAAAACCTCTCGTTTTCTACTGCTCATGCGCTCAACACCTGCATCAGTAGGAATGACATAACACAAGAAATACACCAAATAGCAAAACAAAACAACCTGTTCTGGATAGATCAATGATCTTTCTTTTTTTTCGTATGTAAAAGTTGCCAAGCTGTGCCTGTACTGAATTTTTGTCGATTTTTTAATTGGTACCTGACGTTATTGTCAGGTCGATTTGGGGGGTACCCTTACTTCAGTGGCGGTCATGTGATACTTGAAACAGACATCTTTGATCCGAAAAATGTGTAAGGTAGCCAAGTGAAGGGCCTTTAATGGCCTTTGAATAAAATGACACGGGAATGAATGTTTTAGTTGGGGTACGAAAATGGGTGCAATAATATTTTTGCTCAGTTCATATTAGTGGCTTTTAAAAAAACCTTGTAAACAAACAAAAATCCCGCTCTGCTCAGGAAGCAGCCAGGATGTTGTTTTGGGTCTGTGTTGAAGCGGAGAAACGGTCTTATTCCTTGTAAGAGTCTGACCAGATCTCAGATGGTAAGCCGAATCGTTTACACAGGAAGGACTGAACTGTACTTTAAATTGGGAGACCCAATCACTGACCCATGACAAGTAGTCTGGCAACGTGCGTGACGACCAGCTGTGACGACTGGTTTTGCAACGTGACCTTGACCTCGATGTCGCCAGTGTCGGAGGCCGAGACGTTGTTGATGGTGATTCCTGCATTGCCCACGTGACCCACCCTGGAGTCAGTGGCATTGACGGAGTCCCCGGGTAGCAAGGAAGCCAGCTCTCTTTCCTCGGAGGTGGCTCCAGACTGCAAGGAAGAAAACTCTGTGATCATTGCCGTCGTCGTTATTGTCGTCGTCTTCGTCATCATCAGGAGCAGGATCGACGACACCACTACAAATAAGAATAAGAACAACAACAACAACAAAAACAGCAACAGCTGCAGCAACAACAACAACAACAACAACAAACGCAACAAACAACACCGACAAACACAACAAACAACAACAACAACACTAGCTATAGCCTTTTGAACACTAATTCTGTTGAAAACAGTCATGTTGATAAAGATGTGTCCGCTGCTCACCTTCCATGTCCACTTGATGGATACAATGTTTTCGAGGGGGTCGGTGGTTAGGTTCCAGGGCACGCTGAGGTTTTGACCCTCACACAGATCGTACTTCCTCACTTCTTCCACCGGGCCCGGGGGGACCCAGCTGAGCGCATCCACTCCTGTCAAGAAGCAATCACACGTCACTCAACATACGGATACAAGTAGGACGTAAGAGTGGATTCTCCCAAGATAAACGCCAGATTGAGTGCTTCCCCGCAAAATTCAGGGAATGCAATTATCTACATACAAAAAACTGAATTGGTCACGTTCTTCCAATTGAAGCAAATGCAAGGTGGAAGTCTATAAATGTTGCGTGAAAGATCAGCGGAATACGGGATCCTAAGTTTGGGCAGCAGAGCTTGGGGGGGGGGGGGGGGGATTTCAGTGGGTTTTGTTTTACTCGGTATGCAGGCATGAGGGTGTTTGGGGTTTTGGGGCGAACACAACCAGAGATCATGTACGGTTATCAGGCATTTTGAACAGATTTTACTAGAGTTCGCATGAGGGTGTTTGGGCTTTTGGGGCGAACACAACCAGAGATCATGTACGGTTATCAGGCATTTTGAACAGATTTAACTAGAGTTCGCATGAGGGTGTTTGGGCTTTTGGGGCGAACACAACCAGAGATCATGTACGGTTATCAGGCATTTTGAACAGATTTAACTAGAGTTCGCATGAGGGTGTTTGGGGTTTTGGGAACACAACCAGAGATCATGTACGGTTATCAGGCATTTTGAACAGATTTAACTAGAGTTCGCATGAGGGTGTTTGGGCTTTTGGGGCGAACACAACCAGAGATCATGTACGGTTATCAGGCATTTTGAACAGATTTAACTAGAGTTCGCATGAGGGTGCATAGAAGAATGTAATGGTGACTGAAGAATCAATGTGGAAAAATAAGAAAAGAAGTCGGTGATGAGTTGATTCTTTACTGAAAACAAAAAACAAACATGACGTTTGAGGGTGTTTGGGCTTTTGGGGCGAACACAACCAGAGATCATATAAGGGTAAGAAACTTGACTAAAATTCGCGTGAGGGTGTTTAGGGTCTTTGGACGAACACAGGCATAAGATCATGGGTATCAGGCATTTTGAACAGACTTGACTAGAATGTGCGTGAGGGAGTTTAGGGTCTTATTAGAAACCAGATCACAGGCTCCATTATAGTATAATTCGGCCTGACCGAAGCAGGGAATGCGTTTACCGGTAATTTCTAGGGTTTTACTGGTTGAATTTCGGAACTAATATCGAGATTGGAAAAACGAATTGAGCAACCAGTCAGATGTGGCTCACCGATCAGTCATTTACTGACCACGGTGACATACACTTGGTCTTTAGACAAATTATTGATAGAAACACTTCGAAAGTTTTATTATGAGTTATTTCTAATATATGCTGACTGTTAGCAAATGATAACAGGCATGTCGAGAAAAAAGATATCAAGCATGAGCCTTTTAGGCGAATCAATGCTGATATCGTTTGTGAGACATGTCTGTTATCATTTGCTAACAGTCAGCATATTAGAAATAACGGTTTAATTCGACCAAAACAAATTTCGAAGCGACCGCGCGAATTTGACAGAACAGCCGCAATGGGAACTTGAGCGCTCCTACCTGATTATGCCTGTCAGTCAAAGAATTCTCGTGACCTGGGTCAGCCAATCAGAGTAACACACCTGACGTGATGAATATTCACAAGTCAAATGCGTTTGACACACAACAATCTCACAAGATAAACCATGTTGAACATGCGTTTCGGTTGCTTCGCTTTTTCTTGTTGAACAGAGAGCGACAGATTTAGAACCGACTCCAGACGGATGGAAAATGACCTGAAGATACATTTGACGTAAAGCGAGTGACGCAATTTCACTTGATTTTTCCGAACTTAGATAATTTAGATTTCAAGTGAGCGGGTTGGCATTGCACACTCAGGGGATGGGCGGTGCCTTGCTGTTCCGTAAAGCTAACAGAAATTTCACACGGCAGAAATTAGTATGTAAAGCGCGGAGAGCACTATTAATTGTGGTTCGCGCTATATAAGCTCACCATAATAATAATAATAATAATAATAAAGCACCCACCGACAAAACTCGCTTTTCGGTGTTTTTTAAGTAAAGAGATTATTTCTGACAGCATTTGAAGTGTCATTCTTTAAAATAAATCACGCTGATATTGTTGATTTAAATTTTTACTTTGTCTTGTTAATTTTTAGCTTGATAAACAAAAAGGGTCCCTACCTGAACGTTATAACATTTAGAGGGTCACCTAGAATCCGTCCTGATTGGTCAAAAAGCCATATGGGGCACTGAATTGGTAATAAATGCAAGCACTGACGAAACTTTGCTAGGCCTGTAAACACGCTTGATATTTTAGGATGATTCTGCGTGACCGCAGCATGTTTTGAGAGGCACGCAGCGATAATCGCTGTCGGTGCGAAACAGCGTGAACTTTTTCCGAAACATTGCGTCACATCTGAACAAATACGTCCAACGATCATTTTGCTGGAAGTACGTCAAGCATATTAGTAAAATATTCTAAAAGTTTCAAAGCAATCCACCTTGTCATTGCTGAAAAACAGCCCTTTTTGTCATGATACCCCTAAAAAATGACGCAAAAAGTCCCGTTTTTGATTGCTCATGCGATCGACACCTGCATTAGTAGAAATAGCATAGCACACAAAATACGCAAGTTAGCTAAACAAAACCAGTTGTTCGGGGTAGATTCTTCTTCTTCTTCGTTCATGGACTTAGACTCCCACGTTCACTCATGTTTTTAGCACGAGTGGATTTTTACGTGTATGACCGTTTTTACCCCGCCCTTTAGGCAGCCATACGCCGCTTTCGGAGGAAGCATGCTGGGTATTTTCGTGTTTCTATAACCCACCGAACTCTGACATGGATTACAGGATCTTTTCCGTGCGCACTTGGTCTTGTGCTTGCGTGTGCACACGAAGGGAGTTAAGTCACTAGCAGGTCTGCACATAAGTTGACCTGGGAGATCGGAAAAATCTCCACTCTTAACCCACCTGGCGGCAGCGACCGGGATTCGAACTCACGACCTCCCGATTAGGAGGCCGACGTCTTACCACCACGCCACTGCGCCCGTCAGCGGGGTAGATGATTGATTTGGCTTTCTTCTCGCATGTAAAAGCGGCAAAGTTTTGCCTATTGTGATTTTTTGGTCGATTTTTAATTCGGCCCATCCGTTTTTGTCCAGTAAATTTTGAGAGTACCCTTATTTGAGCGGCGGTCACGTGATCCCTGTAATCCGAAAGGTAATCCAGATAGTCAACGGCTTTAAATAACTCGCATACGAAGTTTGAATGAAATGACAGGGGAATTAATGCTTTTTTTTTGGGGGGGGGGGGCGAAATTTGTTGCAATAATTTTTGGGCGAAGTTTTTGTTACTCACCTCCTGGTACAAGAAGCAGGAAAGGAAAAAGAAGAGCATGGGCAAAAATCCACATCATTGTGTTTGAAATGCGGACAGCTTCAGACTTCGGAATTTCAGTCGCGATCCAAAGCAGCTTCAGCATCAACTGACTCCTTCAATCTGTAACGTCTTTCTCCCCGGAGTGATTAAGCTTCATATAGTAAGCTTATCAGCAATCTAACGTTTGTTTTGTTGCCTTCAGTTTTTGCGACAGTTTGAACTGAAGAAAGTGTTGCCAATGAACGTGCGATTGTGTGTGTGTGTGTGTGTGTGTGTGTGTGTGTGAGTGTGTGTGTGTGTGTGTGTGTGTGTGTGTGTGTGTGTGTGTGTGTGTGTGTGTGTGTGTGTGTTGACTATGAAGAAAACAAACTAGGGCTGAAAAAGGAACAAAACAAGGTCACGAACCACTTTGGAGTTGTCAGTGTAGAACAACAGCCAATCATTTTCATGTTTCCATAGCAAGAAGTAAACAAATAAACACACAATGAACAAACAGGCGACACGTTTCGAAATGCTTTGGAGTTGTTCTCAGTGTAGTACACTAGCCAATCATATTCATGTTTCCATAGCAACAAGTAAACAAATAAACAGCCAATGAATAAACAGGCGACACGTTTCAAAATTTAAATTTCATTATGTTCCCCATCATTCCCGCAGGATAACGCAGGTTAAAAAAAATGTAGGCTACTCATATTCACATCCATGGTAACAACAACAAAAACAGATTTCAGAAGCCGCAGAACAAGTTCAAAACTATACTGATCATTTTGCTTCGTTGAAACCAAGTCCTGATAATCGCCAAGTCCCTTAATTATTGTTGGAGGTCCAAGCCATTTCAAAGATATTGCTAGGGAGGGGTGTATAGTGGTTGTGGTGGGAGGGGGTGGTGGTAAGTAACAGTCATCTGGAGATTGTTCATTTTTCATGTGTTTTGGAATAATGTGTATAATAGAAATTATGTTGATCTTAGCAGGCGATGTTCATGTGAACCCCGGGCCGGTCAAGGAAAAGTTTAAGAAATTATCTATTATTCACTTAAACGTACGAAGCCTTAGAAATAAATTAGACATTTTAGAAGTTCAGGTTCAAGATTTTGATATTGTGACATTATCGGAAACATGGCTGTCTAATATAGTAAATAATGATGATTTGTATTTGTCAGGGTTTAATTTACCAATAAGGCAAGATAGACCAAATAACCCCCATGGAGGCGTTGCAGTATATGTGTTCTGCGCGTTCTTAGAATCCGGTTTCATTCTAGAATGGACCGGGTCCAGGTTGGAATTCTAACCCTGCGCAAGTACAGGGGTGCCATTCTAGAATGAAACCCTTGTTGCTGGTCCATTCTGAGGAAAGTTGACATGCGTGAAGCATCGCGAGAGTGAATAAAGGGGGCCGTAATGTTTGTAGGTAAGACAGAGTTGTCTTCCCTTGAATTATCTCCACCTGCACCTTCCCTTTGATAAAATGGGGCTAATTTGTCTACCCCTGAAAAAAATCCTTTGGCGATCTTGCGATGTCATGTCATGTCAAGAAAGTTGACACTCCTGAGTACGCAATAAACAAAGGCAGACCATAGCAAGGGGGACTACCAGGGCGGTAATGTTTGCATTGCAGTTGTTTTTGTGATGAGAGCCTGTTGCGGCCGCTTGCAATGTCAGCGCTGTCTCCCTCTCGGAAATGTCCGGTTTTTTGACAATTTTTTTGACAGACAGACAGACAGACAGACGGTCAGACCGACTAACCGACAGACAGACCAACAGAAGGACAGAGTGAGTTATAGAGCTGTTGTCACAGGTTTTAAAAAAAGTTGACATTAACAAAAACAGAAATCAACAACAACTTTTGTCTGGTTTTATAATATTATGGGAAAACATTGAAAGCAATTCATAGTAGTAGTACTACCACAACAAATACTCTCAAAGGGGAATTCCATGCCTAAAAGTTTGACAGTTTTTATTTAATCTATCAGAATCCCTACCTTCCAAACTGTGATATGCCCACGTTTCAAACTCTTCATGTATATGAATAAGATTAAAAGTTACAAGCGAGATCGGCAAACCATCCCGCAGTGGGGCACTGCGGTTATGAAATTAAAAGCCCCTCCTGTTTTTGGAACCGCAGGAGCTTTCTAGTTTGCTGTTAGGTAGATTTTTGGTTCCTCTTTCCTGTCATGCTCTCTTTTTCTTCATGAATTCTTTTCTTTTTTCTGCCTTCTTGCTCATTCACCTGTATTTTTTCCAAAAATCTCTTCTCTTGCCGCTTGTCTCGCGATTCATGTATAGTTTAATCTGTTAGTGTTCTGATGTAAGTCCAGCAGTAGATAGGTTAAGCCTATTTTAACATACTGGAAACTGGTAATCTTCCAGTAGGTATTAATTTAGTTTTACTAAAGCCTGCTGGGACACAAGTAATGGGTTAGTGCATTTGTAAACAGGAATCGCTTGACAAGTGGCCCCCTTCATCCCCTCCTTCCTCGTCCTGATATGGCTCTGCGTAGTCGGCTGGACGTTAAGCAACAAATAAACAAACAAACAAACAAACAAATCGGCAAAACACTGTCAGTCCGGAAATTTCCGTTCGTTGCGATCAGTGCTGAGTGTCTCTCAAAATCGTAATCACTTTCAGAACATCACAATCCCAATTCACGATGTCTTTGAGTAAAGTGTAAAAAACCCAAGAAAAAAAACCCAACCAAACACACACAAAAACAAAAACAAACAGAAAATCCAGTTACAAGCGAGATCGGCAAAACACTGTCAGTCCGGAAATTTCCGTTTGTAGCGATCAGTGCTGAGTGTCTCTCAAAATCGTAATCACTTTCAGAACATCACAATCCCAATTCACGATGTCTTTGAGTAAAGTGTAAAAAAACCGAAAAAAAAACCCAACCAAACACACAAAAAACAAAAACAAACAGAAAATCCACATTTGTGGCTTTGGCTGTGTGATAGTCTAACTGAAATGACTATTCCAACTTGGACCCAAATTCCAACCTTGCGCACGGCCGATTCTAGAATGGACCAGCAACAAGGGTTTCATTCTAGAATGGCACCCCTGTACTTGCGCAGGGTTAGAATTCCAACCTGGACCCGGTCCATTCTAGAATGAAACCGGATTCTAAGAACGCGCAGAACATATGTAAAAGATCATTTGTATTGTAAAACGAGACATGATCTCTCCATCCCTGATCTAGAGGCCATTTGGATTGAAACTAAGATACAACAGGAAAGCTTATTAGTTGGAACTTTTTATAGACCGCCTTCTGCAAATGTTGGTTATTGGGACCTGATAGATCAATCAGTTAATGCAGCCGGTATGACTGGTATGAAGTATATTGTTTGTGGTGATTTTAATTCCGATGTTCTTAATAGTACGTGTTTCAATTTGCAAGATATTATGATAAAAAATGGTTTGTTCCAGTTAGTCAAACAACCTACACGAATTACAGAAACAACGTCAACGTGCATAAATTTGATTTTGACACCAAGCCCTGATATTGTTGAAGAAATTCAGGTTTTACCGCCAATCTGCAGTGACCATTCGGTCCCGCTTGCAATTGTTAAAGGAAATAGTATAGGCAAAGCAAGTTATAAACGGTTGATTTTTAATTATTCCAAATTGGACGTTGTCAGTTTAAAGGAAAAATTATGTAATGTGGATTGGACGAGTATATGGTCTCACTCAGTTCGATTGACGAAGCACCAGAGGCATTTTCGGATACCCTAATGAATATGGTTACACAGTGTATGCCAGTTAAAGAAATAACTGTCAGAGAAGCGGATACACCCTGGATGACTGACGGTATTAAACGACTGATTGATAAAAAGAAAAAGATACACACATTAGCAAAATTATTGAATTCTGTTTGGATCTGGGATTTTTTCCGAAGAATTCGCAATAAATTAACTGATGTTATTCGATTGAGGAAAGCAAAATATTTAAAAGAATTGGATAATCGTGTTAGTTCACAAGACTGTTTTGGTAATAAAGATTGGTGGAAATTAGTAAAGTCGTTTATGTCACGCAAAGGTATGTCTTCAAATGAATTTCCTCCCATCGAAAACAATGGCCGTGTTTATTATTCCAATGTAGAAAAAGCAACAGTATTCAATGAATGTTTTGTAAAACAATCGGTATTGGATGATGATGATGATGAAGTTCCTGAAGTTAGAGAACAGAATATATATATACCACCATTGATTTTTTGATTATTGATGCTGCACACGAGCTTACTATGTTGAAGAATCTTGATGTACGCAAAGCCTCTGGTCCTGATTCTGTTTCAAATAGAGTTCTGGCTGCATGTGCAGATATTATTGCGATGCCACTCACTGCATTATTCAACAGATCTCTCAAAGAAGCCACAGTTCCTGCAATATGGAAGATAGCTAATGTAATTCCGATATATAAAAAAGGTGAAAAGGAATTATGTTCAAACTACCGACCAATATCACTTCTTAGCTGTGTAGGTAAAGTTGTGGAAAGGTGTGTACAATGTCACGTGTTTGCTTATTTGAAGGAGTATAACCTGTTGACACCAGTTCAGTCCGGTTTTATTCCATGTGATTCAACTGTATATCAACTCATTTGTTTGTATAATGATATATGCAAAGCTTTTGATGATAAGATAACATCACAGGCGATTTTCTTTGACGTGTCAAAAGCTTTCGACAGAGTTTGGCACAAGGGTTTGATGAACAAGTTATACGCTATTGGCATAAGGGGACAGTTGTATTTTTGGTTTGAGAATTATTTGAGGGAAAGAAAACAATGTGTTGTGGTAAAAGGTTGTAAGTCACAGTTTTTGCCGGTTTCTGCGGGTGTTCCCCAAGGGTCAGTACTAGGACCTCTCCTCTTTTTGGTTTATATAAACGACATTGTTGATAATATTGAATCAGTGATTAAACTATTTGCAGATGATACCAGCATGTATTTAAGCCTCGATGACCCTTTCCGTAGAACTGAAATACTTAATTCTGATTTAGGTAAGATTGCAAATTGGGCCATTAAATGGAAAGTGAAATTTAATCAGTCGAAAACAGAGTTAATATCCTTTTCCGGTCAACGATGTATACAGAAATTTCCCCTTGTTTTTGGCGATGTAGCCCTCGTAGAAAAAGAAAGTCATAAACATTTAGGTGTTATTTTTCAAGATAATTGTAAATGGGCCTTACACATACAGTCTATTGTGGCAACTTGTCGAGTACTTGTGGCTTGTTTAAAATCTTATAAATATAGGCTCAGTCGAAGATCCCTAGAAGCAATGTATAAATCCTTTATTTTACCTCATTTTGATTATTGCGATGTTGTGTGGGATAATTGTTCAAAGAAGCTTTCAGATGAGCTGGAGAAGCTGCAACTCGAATCCATTAGAATTATTGTTGGTGCTGTTAAAGGCACTTCACACGAAAAACTGTATACAGAATCTGGCTTTATACCACTTACAGAGCGAAGACGTCGTCACAAATTATTGTATTATTATAAAATGGTCCACGGCAATGTACCAAATTACCTCAACGTTTTATTGCCACCTCTTGTTTCTGACCTAAATCCCTACCACCACAGACGCCCACTAGAGCGTAAGACTCCCCAGTGTAAATCAGATTTGTACAAGTCATCTTTTATTCCTTCTGCAACTAGTCTCTGGAATAAGTTGCCTGAAAATATACAACAATGTGATTCTGTTGGTCTGTTCAAGCGACATTTCACAGCTTTTGATATTTCAATTCCACCATATTACTATTCCCCAAATCGCAAAACTGAATCGCATTCGTTCAGGACATTCTGCTGGGTTTTGATGAATTTGGAACGTGATGTGTGGGTAAAATAATGACTTTTTTTTAGAAACATAACAGAGCGCTCATAACTGTAAAAATTTCAGAAACAAAGTGGCTTAGGCGCTCACGTATGTTCATTTCAATGAGAATGTGTCATAAGACAAAACACTCAATTTCTGTTGTTGTCTATACTTAGACTATAGTGCTTACGTCCCTTTGTTACTTGAAATAATTCGAGTTAAAGCTCCAGTATAACACTGACATGTACACTTTAAGCTGCAGTGGCGGTCTTCGTTACATACATGGAGCTACTGTTTACACTAACCACAGGAAACAATATCATTTATTGAGAACATTACTGTATCTATAACTCAGTTATTTATCCTTTATTTTTCATTTCTTCGTCACGTACTTGATGGTTTCCTCTCATGTACTTATTTAGTTTTATTCAGTGTGTCTCAATTATCGTACCTAGTAAATTAAATGCGGACAGTGTCCTTTCTTTAATTCATTGTGCTTTGTGTGGAACATTCTGTTCCGAGTAATATTTGGTACACAACACTTCACATGGCTTGACCTGGCGTAGGATCTCAGATCTCAGATCCAGCACTGCTTAATAAATACTGTTGTACTATTTCAAATGTTATGTCTGCACGGCGATTTAACAGAGTGTTTAAATCCAAGGAATAAATTTTGTGTATGCATATTCAAATTTGAACTAATGCTTCTGCCACAAAAACCCAGGTATCCCGATGTGATTAACAGCCTACGTGGGTGGCCGAGTGGTAACGCACTTGCGCTCGGAAGCGAGAGGTTGCGAGTTCGACCCTGGGTCAGGGCGTTAGCAATTTTCTCCCCCCTTTCCAAACCTAGGTGGTGGGTTCAAGTGCTAGTCTTTCGGATGAGACGAAAAACCGAGGTCCCTTCGTGTACACTACATTGGGGTGTGCACGTTAAAGATCCCACGATTGACAAAAGGGTCTTTCCTGGCAAAATTGTATAGGCATAGATAAAAAAAATGTCCACCAAAATACCCGTGTGACTTGGAATAATAAGCCAAGAAAAGTAGGATATGCGCCGAAATGGCTGCGATCTGCTGGTCGATGTGAATGCGTGATGTATTGTGTAAAAAATTCCATCTCACACGGCATAAATAGATCCCTGCGCCTTGAGTCCGAGTCTGGAGATACGCGCGCGATATAAGACTTCATATAACTTACGTCGGCCATTAGCTAAGCTCTTCCACCACTGCATCTGTCCGCCCATCTCTCGCTCTCCCTCCCTGTCACTGTCTGTCTGTCTGTTTGTTTGTTTGTTTGTTTGTATCTCTCTCTCTCTCTCTCTCTCTCTCTCTCTCTCTATCTGGTGCATGAGGAAAGTTCCCAGTAATCTCAGAGAGAGAAAAACATACCGTATGATACGATGTCTATCGCTTCAAACATCCTGGCCCACAGACGTTTATAAGTAGCTCTTCTGAGTTTCTATGTAGCAAGTGTTTGTGTCCCACAGCCATGATCTTTCTGTGCTTAAGATGAAAGTGCCGTTCATAGGTAACAAGCCCCGTGTTTGTTAAAACTGACTCAGTGATAACATCCATTCCACCTGCCCACACTGATCTGTTTGTCTCATGCGAACGTCTAACTTTGTAATCTCACAGGAGCATATTCTATCTACAGCCGCTTACACACCGGTAGCTGGTTTGTAGACATTGATATCTTTGTCTAAGAAGATGTTTGACTTTAAAATCACAGAAACGAAGATCATAGTTTTCTCTAACTGTAGTTAACTGATACAATTGGAAACTAAAGTTGGCCAAAAAATTATTGCAACAAATTTCAAACCCAAATTAAAGCATTAATTCCTGTGTCAATTCATTAAAACTGTATATGCCAGTTAAGGCCGTTCCTTCTGGATTAAATATTTCTTTTACATGGATCACGTGACCGCCGCCCAAGTAAGGGTACCGTCAAAATCGACCAGACAAAAACGGAAGAGCCAAATGAAAAATCTACAAACAAATCACAATAGGCAAAACTTTGCAACTTTGACATACGAGAAGAAATTCAAATCAATGATCTACCCTGAACAGATTGTTTTGTTTTGCTACCTTGCGTATTTCGCGTGCTATGCTATTCCTACTGATGCAGGTGTCGATCGCAAGAGCGGTCAAAAACGGAACGTTTTACGTCAATTTTTATAGGTATCATGTCAAAAAGCGCTACATTTTAGCAATGACTTGGTGGATTGCTTTGAAACTTTCAGAATATTTTACCAACATACTAGAGATACTTCGTGCGAAAGTTTGGATCGTTACGGTTATTAAAAATGGAACGTTCACGCTGTTTCGCGCTTACAGCTGTTATCGCTGCGTGCCTCTTAAAACATGCTACGGTCACGCTTGGCTGGGCATCGCTGTGGCACCAGAATCATCGCTTAAATATGTAGCGTGTTTACAGGCCCAGCAAATTTGCCTCAGTGCTTACACGCACATAAAACTTTAGCAGTGTGTGTGTCAATCATTTTTCTAAAGACATGCAAAGTCATGAATTTTTTGGACCCAAGGAAACAATCCTATCTTTCTTTATTTCTTTATTTGGTGTTTAACGTCGTTTTCAACCACGAAGGTTATATCGCGACGGGGAAAGGGGGGAGATGGGATAGAGCCACTTGTCAATTGTTTCTTGTTCACAAAAGCACTAATCAAAAATTTGCTCCAGGGGCTTGCAACGTAGTACAATATATTACCTTTCTGGGAGAATGCAAGTTTCCAGTACAAAGGACTTAACATTTCTTACATACTGCTTGACTAAAATCTTTACAAAAATTGACTATATTCTATACAAGAAACACTTAACAAGGGTAAAAGGAGAAACAGAATCCGTTAGTCGCCTCTTACGACATGCTGGGGAGCATCGGGTAAATTCTTCCCCCTAACCCGCGGGGGGTCTCGTGTTACTCAAAAGTCACGGTTCAACGAACTATGACCAGATCAACAGGATCTTAGAAATCGATGACTTCATTGCGAACTCGGGCACTGAGAAATTGTTCGACACCAGCAATGAACAGGCCAACATGGCTAGCAAACAAACAAGCCTGCGTGCGTGAAGGGGGTGAAGAATATCGAGATGACAAAGTATACTCACTAATTTATGGATTTTCTTTTAAGCGTCAACGACAAACTTCAATTCTGAATTATTATCTCCGGTGAAAGATGCGCATATCGGTTCTTAGTTGTTGTTTTTGTCCTCGAAATTTTAAATACTGAATCCACGTACATGGTATAGGACCTAAATTTCGAGGGGTTTTCTTCTATTTTTGTCGTTCTTTCCTTTTCCCTCTCTTTTAGTTTTTTTGTTTTTTTGTTTAGTTTTTTTGCCACTCGATATCTTTCTTTTCTTCATGTCTTTCTTTCGTTCTCAACCTTTTTGAATTAATAGCCGCTACTGCCGTCAGCCTAACAGCCATTTAGCTAAAGCCCTTCAACAATAAGCACTAAAGTCGATCATTTGTACTTTTACTGGTGCCCGACACCCCATTCAAAAACAGCACGACGTAAACACGGATATGTCCGAGTCTGTTGTACCTACGTCACGTGTCACGTGACTCATGAAGGGTCACAATAAAAAGTAAAATCGCCGGGATTGACACAGTGCGTATCGCTTGTTATGGGTGGAGAGTTTTATTTCCTCTCCAGGGCCGGACTACCGGGGGGATTATGGGGGTTGCGCAACCCCCCCCCCCCCCCCTAGCCTAAACATGTACCTCACCTATTAAAAACATTTTTTATTATTGTTTTCTTTTATGCCGTATCATGCAAGGAGCGACCATTTTCCTATATCAGAATATGACCTACCTATCAGCTTCAGGGGGCTTTGCCCCCATCCCCCTGGACCACCACTGGCAAACCCCCCCCCCCTCCTCTTAGCCCAGTCCGGCCGTGATCACTGAAGTTGTGCGCTTTCCTGGCGGTAGATGGATATATCAGTCACAATTAAGTATTCTGACACTTCACTCGCCCACAGTCTGCCGTAGATCTATCTGTGGTCGGTAATCTATCTGTGGTCGGTAATGTCCTAAATTTTCTTTGCTAATTTTGCTGTGATTTATCTCCGGTCAGTTTGGGCCTTCCACTTCTCAGCCAAATAGAATCTTGCAGACAACAAATTCCCGTGCTTTTTTCCCCTCTTCGTGCAGAAGAGTAAACTGAAAATGACACATGATGGAATAGGGATTTTGCACCGATAATTGCCGCGAAATCTTGTTTACTGTATTAAACAAAAATGGTTGGTTATTGGAACGTTCAAATTAAAGTCAAAACAAAACAATACATCAACGAGTACATCGACCCTATGGTCTTTATAGCGGACAGACAAACTGTGACAAACAAAATGTGAGAAATGAATGAAACTAATCCGATGAATTTCGTCCGATCTCTGGCAAGGCGGTGTCGTCAGTACAAGTTTGATTCATCTCTGATATTAAATGTTTCTGTTTGTCTGGCCACTAAAAAGACGGTTGGGTCGTTGTACTCGTGAATTATTAGTTTTGTCATAAAATAAACGTTCGACTATACTACCTAACCATTCTTGTTTTTTTAATTCTGAATTTTGGAACGTAAGCTAAATAAAGTTGTTTTTAATTTCTTCTGTTGTGCGTGTGTGTGTGTGTGTGTGTGTGTGTGCGTGTGTGCGTGTGTGTGTGTGTGACCGTGTGTGTGTGTGTGTGTATGAGTGCCAGGGTTTGCCGGTCAGTGTGTGTGTGTGTTTGTGTGTGTGTGTTTGTTTGTTGGTGTGTGTGTGTCCGCCCTGCTGTTGTACATTGGAACTCTGGCGCACAAACGCGCGCACACACACACACGCGCGAGCTTTCCAGCTTATATTGTGTATTCATCTGTAAAAGTCGAACAGTAGGCCTACATGCGTTGGTTCACCGCACTGATCATTTTTTATCTGAGATACTTCAATGCCTGGTTGTAGGGCGCAGCTAAAGGGAAAGTACTATGTCCCAAATTGAATACATGTGACTGAGTTGACTTCCTTGTTGGCTAAGTTTGTACACACACATACACACACGGCGAGCGAGGGAGCAAAAGCAAGCAGAGAGAGAGCGAGAGAGAGGAGAGAGAGAAAGAGATAGAGAGAGACTTTCCAAGAAAACGCAACGCAAGAATTTCGAACTTAGTTTTATTAGACACGGGAGCAAAACGCAAAAAGAACAAAGAACAATGTGGAATCAGTGGTATTTAAACGCCCCACATGATGTGCTTGGCAAATTCAAAAGAAACCCGTCGGATTTTAAGGAACTCCAATCAGCAATCTAAGAAATGCCAACCAGTCCCACTGTGTGTTCAGTGTAGCTTTTTCTTCTAACAGCAGTCTATAGTGAATCGATTGTTCACACGTTAACACATAAGTATATGGTGCTACAAACATGTTTTCTACTGCTACTAGAGCCTTGATCTACCCTTGGCCCAGGAATCAGATGAAGACAAAACAACATTTCAAAAACAATCATCTAGAATGTGCTGTTAACAATCTGTTATTTCTGGCCCCCTGACGCGAGTACAACCAATTACTTGTATTATCTATTATCCCATGACCTGCCTCTTTGTCTCTGTTAGCTGAGGAGGTGATTATTCTGCATATTCCATCACAACCATATGGATATCCCATCACAACCGAGTTTCGATCTCAACTGTCATTGGTCATTGTCTTTGATTTCAGAGTACAATTGAATAATTTATAGAGGTCATCTGCATATTCAGAGTTTACAGATGGACTACTTTTTTCAACATACGACTGAAATATTTTGTGGTGTCAAAGTCAATATCACGTATAGGCACAGGCCTACATGTGTCAATATTGAGAAAATAAAGAATACTTCATACGATACGCACATTCTGCATGGATTTAAAGAGCGGAGTCGAGATATTTCGCTGGCTGAAGCGACTGCATGGTCAAAGGCATGTTCAACGAGTATCGCGAGTGGGATCAAGGGACGATACTCCCTAATTTTTACACAGACAGCCATCTACACAGAACCGTGAGAGAGAGAGAGAGAGAGAGAGAGAGAGAGAGAGAGAGAGAGAGCAATCAAAACACAACTCAGTCACCTGGTAGTTCGAAAACTCAATCTGAAACTGACATTGATTGTCGAAGGCATGCCTGCGGTGCATAACTCTGGAAAAGTTGTCGTAGCTGGGAACCCGTTGAGATCCATTCCAACGCAAAAAAAATTATCAGAAGACTCACCATGAAGTCAAATCAAACGTTAGGTTTTCTCATTTGGTTATTTGCTTTGGCTTTAAGTGTATTGCTTCGATTGATAGCTGAATCTGCTTGCAACCGTGCTGTTCAAGACTGTTCGAACTGTCGTCTGCTAGACGGGCTTGTGTGAATCCGAGTCGAGTCAACTGCGGGGTTCAGCGACAAATGAGGGAGTGGCACCAAAATGAAAAGAAGAAGACGAAAAGAAGTTGGAGATACAGTTAAGATATATGGGGAAGAGAAGAGGATGTGAGGTGTTAGATGTATCCAACCTTAGGTGTTCAAACTCAAGACCGGGACAAAGTAGAA
>NC_090250.1:30605023-30705023 GCF_037325665.1 Littorina saxatilis | reverse complement strand
AAAAGTAGCAAGCTTGCTACCCTGGGTTGCCTCCCGTAGCGTATCACGCCACAGATCTCGTACCCGGTACGAGACACCCTCATTCGACTCCTTTCAGCCAGAGAGATAAGGTCGTTTTTTGCGCTATGCTCCGAGGCCGTTTCGTTTTGTCAGCCTGACACCCACCGGCCTCGGCCTCCCGTCTTCTCCTAGCTGTTTCCAGTTGGTGAGATTGTTCCTTATTTTATTTTGACATTGTATTTGATTCTGCTGGAAATTGCTTACGTCCTCTGGACTCAGAAGTTTCTTCAGCGGTTTCTAGTTGCGTTGGTCGCCATTTTGGTGGCCATTTTTTGCTAGCACGTGGTGTTTCTACTGAGTTGGTTTTCGTCCGTGCTCGGACGGTGAGCTTACTCGGTAGGAAGTTAGTTTTAGATGCCTTGTAGGTATCTTTGTCTTGCTAGTAAATATTTTTTCTGCTGAATTTCTTGTCCGCTCTGGACTTCGATTTTACAGTAGTTGTTTTGTTGGCCTCCAGTTGGAGCCATTTTTCGCTAGCACGCTGTGTTTCTACTGAGTAGTTTTTCGTCCGTGCCCGGTCGCTTTACTATCTTGGTAGGCTGTTAGTTTTAGCTGCTTTAGCGGCTACTGCGCTAGAGCTAAGTTTATTTTCTACTAGGATTCTTTATCCGTTCTGGACTTAGAATTCTACAGTAGTTGTATTCGGCGGCCGCCTTTTGGTAGTCGTCCTTTATCCTAGCATGTTGTGCTATCGAGATGTTTACGTCCTTTCTAGGAATGTAAACTACCTTGGTAGGCTGTTATTTAGCTTCTTACGAAGCTATTATTATTTTGCTAGTTGATTATTCTGCTGATTTTTAGGTCCGTTCCGGACTTAGTTAAATTTTCAGTAGTCTTTGTTTACCTCTTGTCAGCTTCCGTTTTCGGCAGCTGCACTTCCGGTTAGACTGGTATGCCTGTTTGGGTCCGTGCTCGGACTTTGAACATTTTGCCAGTAGCAGTTTTTGTAGCTACTTTTGTGGCTTGTTTGCTAGTGCTAGTTCCGGTTCTGCTGAAGCTTACGTCCTCGAGACTTGTTACTTTTCAGTAGATTACTTTCTCACGTCGCCGGCTGGGCGTTTAGTGAGAAAAGACGGGGGGGTGGGGGGGGCTTCCTCGTCTTATGCCAATAGCCCCATGGTACATGTTTCTGATCCTAAGACTAATTCGGTCTTTTCTGTGCCTTTTTCGGCGCCGAAGAGACTCCGTCTGTCTCTCAGACGTTAGTTTCGGCCGCTTGTGCGGCCGTTTCTCCCCCTTTGTTGACACTAGGCTCTGGTGGCTAGTCTTATTGCTTCTTTGCTTACAGAGATCCGTACTTCTGGGGGCGGGCGTCCCTTGCTTGGTGGCTTCGAGGGTGACGACGGCAGCTTCGGATTCCGGACGGTTTTTTTCCCGGGTCCTTGTCGCTCACTTGCGTTTCCGGAGCGTCGGCCCAGTCTACTGGCGCTCGTGTTGTCTCTGGATTCCACTCGCTGGGACAAGCTTCCCTTCGTGGCCGGCCTCGGTGGCTTCCGCTTGCGGGAGTGCACCTGAGCGTGTCCCTTCGGGGACGCGGCCAGTACAAGGTATGTGCTCGCAGCAGCCGTCTTCGGCAGCTGCACTTCCGGTTCCCGGAAGTAGTGGTTCACTGGTTGCGGACAGACCATGGTCCCCTCCGGTTCGAGCTGCGCTTTACGTCAGCAGTCGTCCGCGACAGCTGCTTCCAGTTTCGGCTGGAAGTAAGAGGTTCACCGGCTAGTGCACAGGCTGCTGTCATGTCCGGTTCGAGCTTCGACTTACGTCAGCAGTCGTCCGCGACAGCTGCTTCCAGCTCCGGCCGGAAGTAAGAGGTTCACCGGCTTGTGCACAGGCTACTGTCACGTCCGGTTCGAGCTTCGACTTACGTCAGCAGTCGTACGCGACCGCTGCTTCCGGCTCCGACCGGAAGTAAGAGGTTCACTGGCTAGTGCACAGGCTACTGTCACGTCCGGTTCGAGCTTCGACTTACGTCAGCAGTCGTCCGCGACAGCTGCTTCCGGCTCCGGCCGGAAGTAAGAGGTTCACTGGCTAGTGCACAGGCTACTGTCACGTCCGGTTCGAGCTTCGACTTACGTCAGCAGTCGTCCGCAACAGCTGCTTCCGGCCTAAGCCGGAAGTAAGAGATTCACTGGCTAGTGCACAGGCTACTGTCACGTCCGGTTCGAGCTTCGACTTACGTCAGCAGTCGTCCGCGACAGCTGCTTCCGGCTCCGGCCGGAAGTAAGAGGTTCACTGGCTAGTGCACAGGCTACTGTCACGTCCGGTTCGAGCTTCGACTTACGTCAGCAGTCGTCCGCGACAGCTGCTTCCGGCTCCGGCCGGAAGTAAGAGGTTCACCGGCTAGTGCACAGACTACTGTCACGTCCGGTTCGAGCCTTGCCCTACGGCAGCAGTCGCCCGCGACAGCTGTTCTTCCGGTTCCGGCCGGAAGTGTAGGTTCACTGGTTAGTGCACAGGCTACTGTCACGTCCGGTTCGAGCCTTGCCTTTCGTCGGCAGTCGTACGTGACAGCTGCGCTTCCGGTTCACGGAAGTAGTGCCTCGTTGGAAAGCGGACAGTCAATGATTCCATCCGACTTGAGCTGCGCTATACGTAAGCAGTCGTCCGCGACGGCTTCTCTCCCGGCTCCGGCGGGAAATGTTAGTTCATCGGCGTGTGGGCAGCCCATGGCCCTTTCCGGTTTGAGCTTTGCCCTTGGCTCAGCAGCTGTTTCCGGCAGCTGCGCTTCCGGCCTTGGCAGTAAGTGTAGGTCAAGCGGGTAGTGCACAGGTTACTGTCACTTCCGGTTCTGGCCTACGGCCTACCTTTGGGTTCCGAGCTTCAGCTCGTACGTGGCTCAGCACCAGCTTTGGCATAGCGCTGCTGTTGCTGCCGCTCTTCCGGCTCCTCCCGGATTTTCAGGTTCAGTTCCCGCTGCTTCCGTTTGGTCGCCGGTGAATTTCGAACAAGGCTTGCCCTATGGGCATACAGGCTTCTTGCCTCTGTTGGGACAGCAGCATCCACACACTCCGGTGGTGGCCGCTAGCTCCTCTCTCCCACTTTCCTTGGAAAATCTCCTGCGGGCGCTTTCTCGCGCTCTGGCAGATTCCTTGGCGCCCTTTACCCTTAGTAAAGAGCAGGACGCGGAGGAAGTGTCTTCCTCCTCTCCACACTTACAAGGGTGAACGAGGCACAGATGAGGCTGTCCTCTCTGCACTATCTCCATGCGGTCTCGTGCAGAAGGGACTTGTTTCTTGCCCACTCCCGGTTTTCTGAGGAGTCGACAAGGAACATTCTCAGATCGCCATCCTTGGTGGACGGTCTCTCTCCGGCAGCCTGGCCCCTTATGCCAGAAGCAGGGGATTGAGACCAACAGAGAACAGCGGTTCCCTTCTTTTGAGCTTCAATCTGAAAGCAGCAAAAGCAGGCCTCTCCTAAGCAGGCTATACCTCAGCGGACTCAGCCTAAGCGGCCTAAGTCCTCAGCTCAGGTGAGATTGTTTCTTTCACAGCCGTCATAGGTACGCTGGGTTTTTGAAACAACAGTTGGCCTTAGGGCTTCGGGGTTTTAGCCTCGGCCGGAGCAACAGCCATCTCATCCGTTGGCGGTGGTGGTTGTTGCTTTCCTTGTGCTTGTGACTTCGGGCTTCGACATTCTTTCTGTTTCCCAGCGTATGGGTGCTGAGAGGTCGATTTCCGTTTAAAAAGGGGGTTTCTGCCTTTGGGCTTCCCCGTTTTCTCTTTGCCACGAGCTTCTGGACTTGGTCCAGGTTTGTCTTTCGCCGAGTCTGACTCTGTCTTTCTCTAGCGATCAGACGCGTTCTGGTGTTTCGTCCAAACTTAAGGTTCACTCGAGTTGGCCTCGGAAGTAACATTCAGATCTTCCTGAGGGTGCATTGTCTGGGCAATGCATGTTTGAGAAGTCATTCTTGGCTTGTCACTTTTTCTCAGGTTTTTTGGCTACTCCTCCCCTTTTTGGGCAGAGGTCTAGCTAACGTTCCAGTTTTCTCGGTGCTGGCCTCTAGGCCAGCATCTTTTTCGGCGGCCGAAACTTTTGGTTTCTTACTGTGCCTGTGTACTTTGGGTACTTTGGTGCAATGGCCGGCCTACGGGCAGCAAGGCTCTCGGCCTTAGCCTGTGTTATAGTCTCCTGCCTGTCGTGTTGCGACTTTGGCAATTTGGTTCTTGTGCTTGCATGATGTGAGTTGGGACGATTTCTGCCGGGTTGGGCTTCCGGCCTGGTCACCCCTTTTTCACTTGCAACTATGACTATTACTTTTTTCTCCTGAGAACTCTGGTCTCGGGAGTCTGACTGCTGGTTCGCTTCACGGTTTTCCGTCTTTCTTACCAGCCTCGTTCTTTCTGTTTCGGTTTTTTTTTATTCATTTCAATTACCTACAAGCAGTCTGCTCTGCGAACACGCTGGCTTTTGTCATTTTGTTTCCGGCCTCCGGTCACATTAGGATTTGGCCACTGCGGGTCCGCATTTCCGGTGCTTACGCACTACCTTAGGTCGCTTCGTCCTCTTTTTTACCCCTCTCTCTGCTTTCGCAGGGATGGGCAGGGGACGACTGGTGACCGTCTCCCTTGAGTTTTGCTCATTGAGTTGGACTCTGGTACTTGGTACTCAGGCGTCTCTCTCTTTCCAGTTTGGAGTTTGGTCACTCTTCTGGAGCTGACTGTTCTCTCAGGGGCCTTTTTGGCCTCACTCCATCCCAAAGTTTTCTTACTTTGGCATTTTTGCCTTATGGTCTCCGTGAGGGTCGGTCCTTTTCAGGGCTTAGCCGGCAACCTTACGCACGGATCTTTTCCAGGCCATTAGCATTTCCTTCCAATTTTAAGGGGGGGGGGGGGGCAGCTTGTCCTTCCCTCTACTTGGTCGGGTTTATCCAAGACTGGGGTCCTTTTCCGGACTGTTTTACGGTTCAGATGATTGGAAGAAGTGCTGGGCACAGCTTCTGGCTCTCTTATGTTGTCTTTCGCATTTCTTGCCTGAGAGACATTTAGGCTGTCAATCAGGGTGGTTCTCGGTCCGTTTCTGTCCTTTGGCAGTGGGCCAGTTCCTGGCAAGGGTTTAGAGTGAGTCAGTGGTTTCTTTCTCACGGGATCCTTTCCTGACTTTTGGCAGTGGGCCAGTTTCTTGGCAAGGGATTTTCTTTCCCTCCGCCTTGTCATAGCTTTATGCTATCTTTCCCTCGGCTCGGCCCGAGCTCATTTCCAGGGCCTGGGCCTCCTCCTTAGCCTTTTTGGCTTATGAGGTTTGGATGATGTCCTGCGCACAGCTTCTGGCGCTAGGATGTTGTCTTATCAGGTTCTGCAGACATTGCTGCCCTCTGTCAGGATGGGTCTCGGCCCATTCCTTCCTTGGCGGCAGCTGGTTTTGTCTCTCTAGAACTTTAGAGTGAGTTTGAACTTTTTGATCTTACCCACCACCTTGTTGGAGTTATCTGCTAATATGTGACTCGGAGTAAGAATATGTAATTTAATCGAAAATTTTTAATTAAATTTTCATTTGATTAATATACTTACCCGAGTCACATAGGTAATTCCCTCCCACCTTCCCCGCTTTTAGTTTCTTTGTATTCTAGAAGTCGAATGAGGTTGTCTCGTACCGGGTACGAGATCTGTGGCGTGATACGCTACGGGAGGCAACCCAGGGTAGCAAGCTTGCTACTTTTTTAGCTTGGGTTGCTTCCCTTGGACTATAGGCGGGATAGCGTTTCAGACACCTTAGCTTATCGACTGCGTCAATGCTAATATGTGACTCGGGTAAGTATATTAATCAAATGAAAATTTAATTAAAAATTTTCGATTTTGATTTAAATAACAGGACAAATAACGCCAACTTCGTAACACGTAAAAGAGGAAACCACGTGCACTGAAAGTTTTTAATAGACAGATTGCAAAAATTGTGGTCGTCATTTGCTTTTATCTTGCGTTCTACACGCGTGTTACGAACTGTGCTAAAGTAGTTACAACTTAAAATTAAATAGTGGTTCGTTTGTGATGATTATAGGTCTGTGTTGTGCAAAAGTAAGGGCTGCGGGGAAACCACACGTTACGAAGTTGACCACGGAAAAGTATGGTTAATATTTCAGACAGGATTGATCTTCTGCAAACAGCACTCATTCTACTAAAAGTTCATGCATTTCTGATGTTATACTTGTCATTGTTCATGCGCGTTTACTTGTTTCTTTCATTCAGCACGACCGAGTTACTTGCTTCATCCAACTGCATGTCACAAAATACCTGTCATTTTGGCCACTCGATTTGTCACATTCGCGGAAATTCCGAAATCACAAAACTTTGTGTTTAAGTAGAAATATTGTTTAATAGCTATTGCATCATCAAGCAACATTCAGAAACACATAAAGTAGCGTAGTCACAAATAAAACGTTCACATTTGTGATTTCAACGCAATGACCCTCTTATTTGTGGTAGCTAACTCCAGAGAAGAACCCAAAACCAATTATTTTAATTGTGAGCACATTTTCAAAGTTAACATAACTTATGTATATATTTTGGATTCAGAGATTAATGCGGATTACAATGCAACCATAGCGTTCTCTATTATAGTTAAGATCGCCATGAATGCAACCATTTGTAAATATGTTAGAGAGAATTTTATTTTAATGACAACTTTAATTAACAAATTTGTTCATTGATGTTCATCAGTCCGGACTGAGACGAGGATTCCTTGACTAAAATGTCGATCAATTTGAGTGAAAAAGGAATGTCACCACAGTGCGGCCTCAACTTTTGTAAAATAAAACAAGTCGCGTAAGGCAAAAATACAACATTTAGTCAAGTAGCTGTCGAACTCACAGAATAAAACTGAACGCAATGCAATTTTTCAGCAAGACCGTATACTCGTAGCATCGTCAGTCCACCGCTCATGGCAAAGGCAGTGAAATTGACAAGAAGAGCGGGGTAGCAGTTGCGCTGAGAAGGATAGCACGCTTTTCTGTACCTCTCTTCGTTTTAACTTTCTGAGCGTGTTTTTAATCCAAACATATCATATCTATATGTTTTTGGAATCAGGAACCGACAAGAAATAAGATGAAAGTGTTTTTAAATTGATTTCGAAAATTTAATTTTGATAATAATTTTTATATTTTTAATTTTCAGAGCTTGTTTTTAATCCAAATATAACATATTTATATGTTTTTGGAATCAGAAAATGATGAAAAATAAGATGAACGTAAATTTGGATCGTTTTATAGAATGTTTTTTTTTTTAACAATTTTCAGATTTTTAATGACCAAAGTCATTAATTCATTTTTAAGCCACCAAGCTGAAATGCAATACCGAAGTCCGGGCTTCGTCGAAGATTACTTGACCAAAATTTCAACCAATTTGGTTGAAAAATGAGAGCGTGACAGTGCCGCCTCAACTTTCACGAAAAGCCTGATATGACGTCATAAAAGACATTTATCAAAAAGATAAAAAAAAACGTCTGGGGATATCATACCCAGGAACTCTCATGTCAAATTTCATAAAGATCGGTCCAGTAGTTTAGTCTGAATCGCTCTACACACACACAGACACACACACACGGACACACACACATACACCACGACCCTCGTCTCGATTCCCCCCTCTACGTTAAAACATTTAGTCAAAACTTGACTAAATGTAACAAGTCGCGTAAGGCGAAAATACAACATTTAGTCAAGTAGCTGTCGAACTCACAGAATGAAACTGAACGCAATGCAATTTTTCAGCAAGACCGTATACTCGTAGCATCGTCAGTCCACCGCTCATGGCAAAGGCAGTGAAATTGACAAGAAGAGCGGGGTAGTAGTTGCGCTGAGAAGGATAGCACGCTTTTCTGTACCTCTCTTCGTTTTAACTTTCTGAGCGTGTTTTTAATCCAAACATATCATATCTATATGTTTTTGGAATCAGGAACCGACAAGGAATAAGATGAAAGTGTTTTTAAATTGATTTCGAAAATTTAATTTTGATAATAATTTTTATATTTTTAATTTTCAGAGCTTGTTTTTAATCCAAATATAACATATTTATATGTTTTTTGAATCAGAAAATGATGGAGAATAAGATGAACGTAAATTTGGATCGCTTGATAAACACATTTTTTTTTTTACAATTTTCAGATTTTTAATGACCAAAGTCATCAATTAATTTTTAAGCCACCAAGCTGAAATGCAATACCGAAGTCCGGGCTTCGTCGAAAATTACTTGACCAAAATTTCAACCAATTGGGTTGGAAAAATGAGAGCGTGACAGTGCCGCCTCAACTTTCACGAAAAGCCTGATATGACGTCATCAAAGACATTTATCAAAAAAATGGAAAAAAACGTCTGGGGATATCATACCCAGGAACTCTCATGTCAAAGTTCATAAAGATCGGTCCAGTAGTTTAGTCTGAATCGCTCTACACACACACACACACACACACACACAGACAGACAGACAGACACACACATACACCACGACCCTCGTCTCGATTCCCCCCTCTACGTTAAAACATTTAGTCAAAACTTGACTAAATGTAAAAATCCGGATATGACGTCATCAATATATCTATAAAAAAAATAAAAAAACAAGTCGCGTAAGGCGAAAATACAACATTTAGTCAAGTAGCTGTCGAACTCACAGAATGAAACTGAACGCAATGCCATTTTTCAGCAAGACCGTATACTCGTAGCATCGTCAGTCGACCGCTCATGGCAAAGGCAGTGAAATTGACAAGAAGAGCGGGGTAGTAGTTGCGCTAAGAAAAGGATAGCACGCTTTTCTGTACCTCTCTTCGTTTTAACTTTCTGAGCGTGTTTTTAATCCAAACATATCATATCTATATATTTTTGGAATCAGGAACCGACAAGAAATAAGATGAAAGTGTTTTTAAATTGATTTCGAAAAAAAAAATTTGATAATAATTTTTATATATTTAATTTTCAGAGCTTTTTTTTTAATTCGAATATAACATATTTATATGTTTTTGGAATCAGCAAATGATGGAAAATAAGATAAACGTAAATTTGGATCGTTTTATAAATTTTTATTTTTTTTTTTACAATTTTCAGATTTTTAATGACCAAAGTCATTAATTAATTTTTAAGCCACCAAGCTGAAATGCAATACCGAACCCCGGGCTTCGTCGAAGAGTACTTGACCAAAATTTCAACCAATTTGGTTGAAAAATGAGGGCGTGACAGTGCCGCCTCAACTTTCACGAAAAGCCGGATATGACGTCATCAAAGACATTTATCAAAAAAATGAAAAAAACGTTCGGGGATTTCATACCCAGGAACTCTCATGTCAAATTTCATAAAGATCGGTCCAGTAGTTTAGTCTGAATCGCTCTACACACACACACACACAGACACACACACACAGAGTTAAAACTAACGCATCAGGGCCGGACTAGGGGGGGGGGGGGGAGTTACAGGGGTTGCGCAACCCCCCCCCCCCCCCCGGCTTAAGCATGTACTTCCCAAACGCTTTTTTTTTTTATTCTTCATTGCCTATACAGCTTGCTGTCGAATTTACCTTTTTGTTCAAGGAGAGGCTCCCTTTCCCTCCAGAAACATCAAAAAACGTTCAGCTTCAAAGCCCCCTTGCAACCCCCACCAAGGGGCTTAGCCCCCTGGACCCCCATCTGTAACCCCCCCCCCCCCCCTAGTACTTACCTAGTCCGGCCCTGCGCATCATATCTAGGCTACTCCATGTATAATTTTCAAAAAAAGGCAAACAGATAAAATGACTGTGTATTTGTTGTTGGTGTAGTTGTCCCTGAAGGAGATCTTGTGCAATCCTCTCTCACACACACACACACACACACACACATACAAGACCGCACAAACACGCACGCACACGCAGAATGGTCGACTTCGACAGTGATCTCCGTTCTGTTCTTCACAGTTATGATAAAGACATCGTTCTAAGGTCAAAACAAGTCGACATTTTGAGACTGCTGCGGGAAGGAGACCGTGATATTGTTGCATCATTCTCAACTACATGTAGTTACAGAAAAAGTGTCGTCTGCTTCGTAGCCAAAGTTGATTATCAGGTGACACTTTTGCCATATTTAGAATTGTTTGCACAGTAAATACACCCGCGAAAGATAGCTCGCTTGAAATTGTCATACATATCAATTCCTTTGTAATTTAAAAATTACACAACACCATGAAAAATCATTATCGACGATTGCGAATCTGCTTATATCAATAACACATTACGAAAACCTCTAAATATGTTTTAAAAAATCGATTTCCTCTCCAGAAAAGGAAAACAAAGGCATCATGTCAGGGATAAATGAGACCCGAAGGGAAGTAACTCATTTTGACCGAGTTCAGGATGGGTAAAGCTTCTACAATCATTAACCTACCCTAGAGCTTGCGTATCAAGATAATATATTCTTGGAATTGTCATACTAAGAGTTAAAGATATGGTCACACTCAGACAGGTTCACATTAGGTTATTTTTCCTGGTCCTCGCACTCCGAAGTCTATGATATTTTCCAGTGACACGTTGTTCTGCTGGCAACCAGCTCCGCCGCGAGCTTGGGCATGAACGGTCACCAAGAAGACCATTATCTCTCATATGCATGCTGTGTAAAAGCTATTAAAGCTGTGGTCTATTTATGACTTTCTGGGGCTACGAGGTTGAAAAATAGGGATAAAATCATGTACAGAATTCTGTACAGCACTACCCGAAACCCCACCTATACGGCGTGTATGACCTTGAGAGCTTCAGTCAACGCTTGGATTTTGCAGTGGTAACATCCGGTTTGCTCTCTCAGAGCTGAGCATATTTGTCAAGAAGGATCGAGCAGAACAAAATAAACGACTTGGTAGGGATTCGAACTCAAGGCCTCGGGGCCTCGAAATGTCGGGGCCGATGTCTTAACCGCTAGGCCACTTCACCAGTGTTGTCAAAGAGCGACCACAATCCTGAAAAACAGCAACAAATCCAGGGTTTTTGTCGTGTTTTTGCTGGGTAGCTGCAGTTGATATGCAATAAATCTAAAACTACAAACAGCAGCCTCGCCAAATTTCACAGAATGATAACAAAGACCCTCATCTGGATTCGCGCTAGTACTTGGAGCAAACAGAACTCGAGAATGGACGTTGTAACTGTTTTTCGTTAACAATTTGCAAACGTTCGTAACGTCCTAGAAACAAACGTGACATGCACGTTACTGTGTACACTTTGCAAAAAATGGTGTCATTACATGTGTGCCAAGTTTCAGAAACATTCTTTAATGGGCTCAAAAGACATAGCCTCACGACTTTGAAGAAAGAAAAAGTAAAATCTTACTCTACTACGCTATTCTATTTTTAGACGATGACGTCTGCAAAACTCATATCAAGGTGGCCGAGTGGTCAGGACACACACTTTCCACTAGGTTAATTGCACAAAGCGCAGCGATTGAAACCTTTTTCTTTTATATAAGATCTGCTGTTAGGTGTGTTGTTTTTGAAATTTGTCTTTAGCACGGTGTTCTGGTGTGCAAGCGCGTGCGTTTATGCATCTGTCTGTCTGTGACTACGTGTGTGTTTGTATACATGTGTGTGTTCTGCGCGAACTTAGAATCCGGTTTCATTCTAGAATGGACCGGGTCCAGGTTGGAATTCTAACCCTGCGCAAGTACAGGGGTGCCATTCTAGAATAAAACCCTTGTTGCTGGTCCATTCTAGAATCGGCCGTGCGCAAGGTTGGAATTTGGGTCCAAGTTGGAATAGTCATTTCAGTTAGACTATCACACAGCCAAAGCCACAAATGTGGATTTTCTGTTTGTTTTTGTTTTTTTGTGTGTTTGGTTGGGGTTTTTTTCCGGGTTTTTTACACTTTACTCAAAGACATCGTGAATTGGGATTGTGATGTTCTGAAAGTGATTACGATTTTGAGAGACACTCAGCACTGATCGCTACGAACGGAAATTTCCGGACTGACAGTGTTTTGCTGATCTCGCTTGTAACTTTTAATCTTATTCATATACATGAAGTTGGTCTTCTGAATTGTGAAGATATAATGTCAACTTTTTTTAAACCTGTGACAACAGCTCTATAACTCACTCTGTCCTTCTGTTGGTCTGTCTGTCGGTTAGTCGGTCTGACCGTCTGTCTGTCTGTCTGTCAAAAAAATTGTCAAAAAACCGGACATTTCCGAGAGGGAGACAGCGCTGACATTGCAAGCGGCCGCAACCGGCTCTCATCACAAAAACAACTGCCCTGCAAACAATACCGCCCTGGTAGTCCCCCTTGCTATGGTCTGCCTTTGTTTATTGCGTACTCAGGAGTGTCAACTTTCTTGACATGACATCGCAAGATCGCCAAAGGATTTTTTTCAGGGGTAGACAAATCAGCCCCATTTTATCAAAGGGAAGGTGCAGGTGGAGATAATTCAAGGGAAGACAACTCTGTCTTACCTACAAACATTACGGCCCCCTTTATTCAAGGGTTTCATTCTAGAATGGCACCCCTGTACTTGCGCAGGGTTAGAATTCCAACCTGGACCCGGTCCATTCTAGAATGAAACCGGATTCTAAGTTCGCGCAGAACATGTGCATGATAAAAAAAAAAATCCGAAGACCTCCAAATAATTATACTTTTTGAGTTTGTGTGACTGTTCCCGTAGCTTGATGTTCACGGTTTACGAATTAAGGGACAACCAAAAAGGCGTTCTCTCTGTGTTATAACGGACAGATAACGGTTCTCTGTATACTAGACCGTTATGACCTCGAGACAATGCTCTTACAGACTTAAACACTTGGCGATGTCCATCCCCACAGCTCTATTTCGTAGCATTCCAACTGTCTGATTCGTCACAGCAAATGCCAGATTGTGTCTCGCCGCTATCAAGACGACGATGAGAAAAAAACCAGTGTTGTCTCCATCTGACGTCATTTTTTTTTTAATTTTATGACGTCATGTCTGCATTCTTCTGTCTTTATTTCTTTCTTATACAGCACAGCTGTGTTCAAAACACGTGAACAGTTCTTTTCTGCAACTGCTACTGAGCAAGTTGTTCACATCATCCGTGAAGGCTATACGCATCCTATCGGAGAACGAGAAACAAAATTATAGAAAAAGTCCTTTAAAAAAGTTGCGCGAAAGACACCAGGAACAGTATTTTTTACCTCTTTTCAAACGATCATAACTTTTGAGCCCGTTGCTTTTTCAAATAGTGAACAGCTCGCTTTCGCTCGCAGTTCAATATTTAAAAAAAAACCTCGTGTAAATCTGGTACGACACAGCAAGCCGTGTAGTATTCTCTATACATACATACATACATACATACATACATACATACATACATACATACATACATACATACATACATACATACATACATGTATACGCACAGACAGACAAAGTTGACGATCGCATAGGCTACACTTACGTAAGCCAAACAAATGTAAAATACAAAATCATCTAGGGATATTATCTGCCGGAATTCACACGCAAAGTTACACAAACATCTGTCGGTTCTTTTTCTAGGAATGGCTGTGCGCGCACACACACACACACACACACACACACACACACACACACACACACATATATATATATACACACCATAACCTCATCTCGATTCCCAGTCTATACGTTACTTAAAACATTTAGTCTAAACTTGACTGAATGTAAATTCATACATTTTACTCTGCACGGACATCAGCCTGGGTGCAGGAAGATGTGTGGTATGTGTCTAAGTGCCTGGATGGAAATGGATGGAAAGGTCGATGCTGATTTGCAACGTGGTGTACATGAAAAGGGAGGTACATGTATCTTGAAAGTCACAGTCCAGCGCGTGTAAACATTTTGGATTCACCATCTCAGATCTGGTTAGGTATTAACAGGGTTCGTACAGGTCATGGAAAACCTGGAAAGTCATGGAATTTGATTTTTAATTTTCCAGGCCTGGAAAGTCATGGAATTTCAATTCAAGTCATGGAAAGTCATGGAATTTAACAAAAATAAGAAAGAAAAAAAATTAACCTTTAGCACGCCAGCGGCGATTTTCGTTGCCCAGCCATTACCCCCCCCCCCCCCCCCCCCCCTTTGCCAGCCAGCAGCGATTTTCGTCGCCAGCACAAGGCTTGTTCGTATGACCAACTTCTCGTTCGTATTTGCATACGAGAATAACGGTATTTTTAACGGCACTTGAGCCAAAGCGAGGCTCACTTCCTTCCGTTATCTCGTCGTGTCGTCTGCGCTGCATTTGAGTCGGTTTCGTCGAAGTTTTCTGCTTTTGTTTTTGCATCGATAAAGTACTTTAGCGCTTCGACAAGCAAGATGGAGGATGATGAGTTTGAAACTTTCTTTCGAGTTGTTTCTTGACAACAAAAAGTATGCGGAATTGGAACGAATTACCCAGGAAGATCTTCGCAATGAACTGTGTATCGCGGTGAAAAAAAATGACAGTTCGTCAAGTCACAGTGACGGTTACGAAACGGAATTTACGAAAGTGCAGATGGATACAAACAGTGGCTGGTCCAGTTTAGTGAAATGACAGGACCAGCAAACATTACCGATAATCTGACTGCGTAGCTTGTCGAAGAGACACTGCGTAGAAACTGACTCAAATTCAGTGCAAAGCAAGCCAGTGTCAAAACTGGCAGTGACAAGACGTAAAAAGTTTGTGTGTTCAGAAATGGCGACCTGTGGATCTAGTCATGGAAAATGTTATTGAGGCTCATGGAAAGTCATGGAAAAGTCATGGAATTTTGTTTCTAAAAACCAGTGGGGACCCTGTATTAACAAGGTATAATATCTTCCTTCCACTTGAAGTTGAACACATAATATAGAGGGCCCCAAAGGGTTTAAAATCGTGATCGTGATTGGCGTTTTTTGACCTTTCTGTGACCGTGATTGCCGAAATTTCCATTTCTGTGATCGTGATGGGACTTTGCTCGTGATCCGTGATGACAAAAAAATCAAGTCTCGTGATCGTGATCGTCATTTGTTTTCGTGATCGTGATGGGCATTATTGCAAAGCATTTTATTTTCAACGTACATTTTTCACAGCTGTATCACTCTATGATCCTCTATTCGTCAAGGAGCCAATCCCGATTGAAGGGAAGCAACAACACATTCAGAAATATGATTTTGACAGCGATTGCTTCCCTTTAAGAGAACCAATCACACACAAAAAGAGATCCAATCAGAAGGCGAATTGCAAAAGTCTGCCAAACTTCATCCAATGGAAGGGCTTCGTGCTAAAGTTTTGAGTGCATTCAGTCAAATTCGAATTCGAAGATCAAAAATGGCGTGCAGCGGTACTGTCATCGAACTTCTGTTATATTTTGTGGATTCAAGCCAGACCAAAGCATGCGGCGAGAATGCCTTCCTTGATGGAAAGGTCCGGCTACGGGTCCGTCTTTCCGAAGACGAAATGTCAAGGTATGTTGATCTATTCAGGGCCGGACTAGGTAAGTACTAGGGGGGGTTACAGATGGGGGTCCAGGGGGCAAAGCCCCTTGGTGGGGGTCCAGGGGGCGAAGCCCCCTTGGTGGGGGTTGCAAGGTGGCGAAGCCCCCTTGAAGCTAAACGTTTTTTGATGTTTCTGGAGGGAAAGAAAGCCTCTCCTTGAACGAAAAAGGTAAATTCGACAGCAAGCTGTATAGGCAATGAAGAAGAATTGAGATTGTAAGGACTCATACTTTTCATCACAAAAATCGTTGAAGAAAAATGTCTTTCGAAAGGGGGTGAGAGGTGCGATTTCTCCTCGGATTTCACTGATGATCCAGATGCAACCCCCCCCCCCCCTCCCTCCCCCACAAAAAAAAGAAAAAAAAAGTGTTTGGGAGGTACATGCTTAAGCCGGGGGGGGGGGGGGGGGGGGGGGTTACGCAACCCCTGAACAGTGATCGAGTCTGCGTGTAGCGGAAACCGAAACTAGAAATGTGTTTTTCATCCCAGCAACGTGGACACGCTTGGCATAGATTCTAATTGTCGCTTCTTTGCATTAAGCTTGGATTTATTTTAGCGCCTGTAAACTTATCAAAAATGGGTTAAATTCAGGAACTATGGCGGGGAGACGTGCCAGTTTGGGTCACTTGATCCTCATGTCAAAGTCGATCAAAGTCATGTTCGTTGGGGATTTTGTTATTATAGACTCTACCATCACACATACATGTACTTTAATTTCAATCCACCCAATAGTTTTTGAGAAAATGGGTTTAAAAGATTTAGCTCTGGAAATGTGAAATTGTGCAAGTATATATATTCATGTGTGTGAGTGAGGGTGTGGGAGTTGAATGTGTATGAGTGCAGGGGCGGATTACAGGGGTTCCGGAACCCCCACCCCCCCCCCCCCCCCGGCTGTCAACAAAAAAATTAATACTAACTTTAAAAGAAATAATGAGTGGCTGCTGACACCAGTTGATCATGTTTAAAATCAAGGATAAGCCATAAATTGTTCATAAAATAGCTAAAACTCTTCAGCTTCTGGGGGGCTAAGCCCCCCAGACCCCCCAACGGGGCCTTGCCCATGTACCCCACAAGGTCTACCCCTGGACCCAGGTTGTAACCCCCCCCCCCCTCTGGCTTAACTGCTCCGCCCCTGGAGTGTATATTCCTGTGAGTGTCTGTATGAGAGAGAGAAAGCGAGAGAAAAAACAATGAAAACAACATTCTTGTTACTGATTACAAATCATGATATGTATTTCTATGTGTGCATGAAAGAGAATTCAAAAAAAATAATTAAAAAGTGCAACAGTTGTCACTTTGTGTTGAATAAACAATAGATCCAGAGGAGCGAATAACTGTGTGGTTGTGTTTACTTTGACACGTGCTTTCTGTACCTGCAACTTTTACCGTGACCGTGATTTGCCACTGGTGTTCGTGATCGTGAAAACAAAAATCTAGGTAACTGTGATCGTGAAAGCTAAAATTTCCCTTCCCGTGATCGTGATGATACCCCCCCTTTGGGGCCCTCAATATATCCAAAATCAATATTCTCGGTGTGTTCTGCATGTTAAGCATGGCATTTGTTTCTCATGTATTCTCTTAACAGACACCAATAGCAATAGCAATCAGTTGAATTAATTCATCCGAAAAAGTCTTACTCGGCACAAGAAGCAGTCATGATGCTGATATTTGGAGCGATGTACTTTGCCGATTATAACTGTATTCAGCTGTGTCTTTCAGAAAACAGGCAGGCCAAATATACGCTTTACATCTTGTGTCTTTCAGAAGACAGGGAGGCGAAGTACTTACGTTTTACATCACGCTGTGTCTTCCGACAAGACATGGAGGCCAGATACTTACGTTTTACATCACGCTGTGTCTTTCACAAGACAGGGAGGCCAGATACTTCCGCTTTACATCACGCTGTGTCTTTCACAAGACACGGAGGCCAGATACTTACGCGTAACATTATGCTGTGTCTTTCAGAAGACAGGAAGGCCAGATACTTACGCTTTACATCATACTGTGTCTTTCACAAGACAGGGATCGGGGCCAGATACTTACGCTTTACATCATACTGTGTCTTTCACAAGACACGGAGGCCAGATACTTACGCTTTACATCATACTGTGTCTTTCACAAGACAGGGATCGGGGCCAGATACTTACGCTTTACATCATACTGTGTCTTTCACAAGACAGGGATCGGGGCCAGATACTTACGCTTTACATCACGCCGCTGTGTCTTTCAGGTGACAGGGAGGCCAGATACTTACGCGTAACATCACGCTGTGTCTTTCAGAAGACACGGAGGCCAAGTACTTACTCTGTACATCACGCTTCACGCCTTCCAGTGTCTTCTTGGTCTGGTCCTGTTTTTGCTTGGCCTGCTTCAACTCTTGCTTGGTCTGCTTCAACCCTTTCTGGGTGTTTTGCTTGTCGTGGTCGTGTTCTTGCTGCAGTTGGCTCAGTAGATGCTCAAGCTTGTTTAACCTGTTGGGTTAAAAAAAGAAAAGATGAAGGGCCCATTCCAGAAGCACTATCACCATCACCACACAAAAATACAACAACAACAACATCAGAACAAACAACAGACAGACAGACAGACAGACAGACAGACAATCGGACAAGCAATACGGACCCTGAGGATATCCGACAGACATACAGACAGACCGACAGACAAAACGGAACAGAACTGAACTGAACGAAATTGAACTGAACGGAACGGAACTTTATCTAACAAAGATTAATATTTAAAACTGTGGCAAACGGGCAAAAAAAACGGCACAAGCTGAAGCAAATGCCCTCAACAAAATGTACATCAATTTTCATAAATAATCCGTTCGGTAGTTCAGGGCCGGACTAGGGGGGGGGGGGGGTTATAGGGGTTGCGCAACCCCCTCCCCCGGGCTTAAGCATGTACCTCCCAAACGCATTATTTTTTTGTGGGGGAGGGAGGGGGGGGGGTTGCATTGCCTAATTTGCCTAACTGTCGAATTTACCTTTTTCGTTCAAGGAGAGGCTTCCTTTTTCTCCAGAAACATCAAAAAACGTTCAGCTTCGCCCCCTTGCAACCCCCACCAAGGGGGCTTCGCCCCCTGGACCCCCAATAAGGGGCTTCGTCCCCTGGACCCCCATCTGTAACCACCCCCCCCCCCCCCCTAATACTTACCTAGTCCGGCCCTGTAGTTTTTGAGCTATGTTTTTCACACTCGTACATACATACACACATACCTAGGGAGACAAACCTCGCCCTCCACCCTCGTAAAACGGAGATCTAACTCGACTTGTCCACAAAGCACGAGTTATCCGAACGCGCGCAGAAAAATGTGCCTTTACAAACTATAACAAGACAAGAGGCGAAGCCATCAAGGCTCACGTAAGAAATCGACAAACAGTAACACAAACTCAATCACTCCGTCACACATACACACACACACACACACACACACACACACACACACACACACACACACACACACACACAGAGAAAGAGCATAGGTGAAACTGTGCAAGAAAGCGAGACACTAGATCTAGACAAACACTGTACATAAAGAGTTTCTTTGATCTAGATCTGTCTGTCTGCATGTAGCCTACTTACAGGACACGACTGCCAACTAGTCTCGGCGCGCTCAAAATAATAATGACCGAGACTTTCAGTACTTCCTTCGCGTGACGTCTAACCCTCTTACGTCATAATGTGACGTCAATGTAATGTGACGTCTTCAAATGTTAGAGTTTCTACCACAGACATACACACACACGCACGCACAAACACACACACACACACACGCACAAACGCACAGACAGACAAAGTTATGATCGCATAGGCTACACTTACGTGAGCCAAAAATTGGTTGATTAAAATCAACATGGCCGAAGGAATGTTTTCATAAAAGATGCGGTATTGTACGGGCACATGTTGAATTTGGGTTACATGTGTTGCAGAGTATTTAAAAATCCGTAGGCATAAAAACATGCAAAGAAGAGTGATAGGTCCCTGTTGTGAATATAGTCAAGTGGATAAATTGATTACTTATGTTTCACACTAGTTTTGCTGTTACAGCAGTCCATCTCATGAACGGACACCCTTGGGCCAGTGCAAACCTGTCCGTACATTGCAGGTGGCCGGCCACGGGAGAGCCCCCCCCCCCCTCACATATGAAACACACTCAGGCACACTGACGGACTGAGTGAGTCTTTGCTACTGGTGAATGAGCTCTACTTGTCCTAAAACAATAAGGTCAAACTACTACAACTTACAACTGAAAGGAAAACAAGTCGCGTAAGACGAAAATACAATATTTAGTCAAGTAGCTGTCGAACTCACAGAATGAAACTGAACGCAATGCCATTTTTCAGCAAGACCGTATACTCGTAGCACCGTCAGTCCACCGCTCATGGCAAAGGCAGTGAAATTTAATTGACAAGAAGAGCGGGGTAGTAGTTGCGCTAAGAAGGATAGCACGCTTTTCTGTACCTCTCTTTGTTTTAACTTTCTGAGCGTGTTTTTAATACAAACATATCATATCTATATGTTTTTGGAATCAGGAACCGACAAGGAATAAGATGAAAGTGTTTTTAAATTGATTTCGACAATTTAATTTTGATAATAATTTTTATATATTTAATTTTCAGAGCTTGTTTTTAATCCGAATATAAAATATTTATATGTTTTTGGAATCAGCAAATGATGGAGAATAAGATAAACGTAAATTTGGATCGTTTTATAAATTTTTATTTTTTTTTACAATTTTCTGATTTTTAATGACCAAAGTCATTAATTAATTTTTAAGCCACCAAGCTGAAATGCAATACCGAAGTCCGGGCTTCGTCGAAGATTACTTGACCAAAATTTCAACCAATTTGGTTGAAAAATGAGGGCGTGACAGTGCCGCCTCAACTTTCACGAGAAGCCGGATATGACGTCATCAAAGACATTTATCAAAAAAATGAAAAAAACGTTCGGGGATTTCATACCCAGGAACTCTCATGTCAAATTTCATAAAGATCGGTCCAGTAGTTTAGTCTGAATCGCTCTACACACACACACAGACACACACACACACGCACACACGCACATACACCACGACCCTCGTTTCGATTCCCCCTCGATGTTAAAATATTTAGTCAAAATTTGACTAAATATAAAAACTGTCCTGTAAAAATGACGTTAAATCAACGGTGTCAGAAAAAGAGAGATAAAAGAAATCCTCAAATTCCTGAGGATACAGGCACCCCATGAAAGCAGCCACGAACATACTCACAGAGGCACACATGCTTGTGCAGATACTTTGCAAAAATGTGAATTGAAAACCTGTATAATGTGGTAATTTCTTTTTTTGTGTGTGGCTTTATTGAATACTTCAGGCAGTAACTATTCCCTGTCCAGTTTTTTCTTTCGTCTCTCTTACCCCTCGCTTACCCCCCCCCCCCCCCCCCCACCCCCTTACCCTTCACTCCCTTTACCCAGCCCCGACAGCACAAATTTGTAATCTGCACGGCAGAGTACACATTTTCTAAAAGGAAGACTACTCCTCCTCAATTATATCCAGAGATCTTCAAGCTGTCTCCACCATAAGCCAAGTGGTCGAGTCTCATACCCCCTTTCCACACAACCGTTCTAGGTCCCGTTCCCGTACCGACCCAGGAACGGTGCGGGCACGGGAGAGATCGGGACAGAACCGCAATGAACGTAACTGATCGTTAACGGAACTGCTTTGAACGGTAGGGTCGGTAGGGACGGCTGAGTTTGGGCTGCATGTTCAAAATTGTTAGCCGTTCCCCTCCCGATCAGAATGGAACCTCAACCCATCGGTAACGGAACGCTTGGATCATTAAAGGAACTTAAAACAACGGTAACACAACGGTAGCGCTCTCACACTCTGCATGAGTTGTCATACCCGCATTCCACACATCCGTTCTAGGTCCCGTTCCCTTACCGACCAAGGACGGCTGCCACTATGGTCAGACGCTGCTGAAAGATGAAAAAAAAAACGGCGGTTTGCGCAGCGTTCCATTGTTGTGGCAGCAGTCCTTGGTTGGTACGGGAACGGGACAAAGAACGGTTGTGTGGAATGGGGGGTATAACTTTTGACACCGACAAACTGAAGAATGAACAGATCTATGAGGTAACCGTCTCAATGGTCCAGGCTCAGGAAACAAAGAGTATATATGGCATGGGGCGATTGTAGCTTCCCTTCTTCGTGTCCGATAGACAAGGACAATAAATAGTAGAGCATAGTGCAATTTCATGTTGGCATCTTCTCCACTAAAAGCTATAACCCAAAGACTGAAGACCAAAGTGCTTTACCCCACTTCTGACCCGAATCACCCCCTCCTGCTAGGTACACGTGCACTCAAATTAACCTCTGCTTTGACCTGTGTGCCAGGAGTCGGATGAGAGAGAGAGAGAGAGAGAGCGAGAGAGCGAGAGAGAGAGAGAGACACTCACACACACACACACACACATAGACAAAGACAGACAAAGAAAGACAGAAGCGGAGAGACTCAGAGGGAGACACAGATCGACAGACAAAGACATACATACAGGGAGAGAGAGAGAGAGAGAGAGAGAGAGAGAGAGAGAGAGAGAGAGAGAGAGAGAGAGAGAGAGAGAGAGAGAGAGAGAGAGAGAGAGAGAGAGAGAGAGAAACAAAATACTGTAACTGATCTCGTGAGAACAGTAACAAAACGAGACATGTCACCTCTCCGGGTGCATTGCAATAGATGACCGCTACTGCGGCCATCAAAAATCAATGTGTGCTAAGAGATTTTTAGAGCAAATCTCGAAAATTATTATTAAACCGAGCGTTACGCGCCCAGTTCAATAGTACCCGCTATTACGAGCTAGTCGTGTGACAGAGAGTTTTCTTGCACACGAGACTGTAGATGTTTCACGACGGCTTTAGCCGGAGTGAAACAGCAGCAGTCGAGTGTGCAAGAACACTCTCTGTCACACGACTAGCTCGTAATGGCGATTATGTCTCACAGCTTCAACAGAGGAGAGAACAAACACGTTTTGCGTACTCACGCTTGATAAACCTAAACACAGGAGCAGCCATTGTGGAGAGATCTACTTTTTGACGAAAGTGAACGAACAACTATGAATGACGTCTCGGTATATGTGAATGACGTCACAGTCATCGTCACAGTCTGTATCTTTTGAAGCATTCCATTCTTCATGACGTCTTTCTGTGTCTGCATCCGCGAAATGTTTGTTCTTTCCGGGGTCTTTGTCATCTATGTTCAGAACTCTGTCCTTCTAGTTTCAGACTAACAGGCCTCCTGAGCGAGCCACTTTCCAAGGGAAGCTAAACTCGCGTATGGAAACAGTACTGTAGTCTGGGATGCCGTTTTCAGTATTCTCAGCGTTGAAGAATTTGTAAAGAGAAGACACGACAACAGCAGGAGAAATAAAAGTCGTGTGTGCATTTTGGGGCTTTTGGAGGGACGATTTCGAGTTTGAATCCGTTCTTGCACATGCTCCAAAGCGTGTAACATACAATCTTGCACACGTTTGCTTTAGTAGTGGCAAAGAAGGAAAGCGTGTGACATTTCAATTTCTCGAATTGCTGTATAAATCTCTTAGCGCACTATTCTTTTCTACAATACTTATCTGGGGAAATGATACAGATCTAGATTATCAAGACATTTGTTCGAAGTGGATATTACCTGGGTTGGGTTTTTATTTTCAAGCTTTTAAGTGACTTCAAAGTGCTTGGGATGAGGGTGACCGACAGACTGACAGACAGACAGACAGACAGACGGACTGCACTGACAGACAACGAATATGGACCGAAAGGCGTCGATCGTAGGGTGACGGGGTTTAACTGAAGGGTGACAGACAGACAGGCAAACAGACAGACAGACAAACAGACAGGCAGACAGACTGACAGACAGGCAAACAGACAGACAGACTGACAGACAGACAGACAGACAGGCAAACAGACAGACAGACAGACTGACAGACAGACAGACAGACGGGCAAGCAGACTGACAGACAGGCAGACAGACAGGCAAACAGACAGACCGGCAGGCAGGCAGGCAGACTGACATACAGACAGACAGACAGACGGGCAAACAGACAGACAGACATATAGGCAGACATACAGACAGACAGACAGACAGACAATAAATGGACCTGATATCGTCGGCCTGCATAGTGACGGTGTCGGAATAAAGGGTGCCAGACAGAGAGACAGACAGACAATAAATGGACCTGATATTGTCGGCCTGCATGGTGACGGTATCGGAATAAAGGGTGCCAGACAGACAGACAGACAGACAGACAGACAGACAGACAGACAATAAATGGACCTGATATCGTCGGCCTGCATAGTGACGGTGTCGGAATAAAGGGCACCAGACAGACAGACAGACAGACAATAAATGGACCTGATATCATCGGCCTGCATAGTGACGGTGTCGGAATGGAGGGTGCCAGACAGAGAGACAGACAGACAAACAGACAACCAGTATTGACCGGATATCGTCGGCCTGCATAGTGACAATTGGAATGGAGGATGACAGACAGACGGACGGACGGACGGACGGTCAGACAACCAATATTGACCTGATATCGTTGGCTTTAACGTCGACGACATTGGACCGGAGATTGGCGTCCTGACACAAGTTTTTCGCTGGCAGCTGGCAGCGATATTGTCCAACCGTGGTACCGCCTGGATCTAGCGGGTAGATGTACTCGTGGTCATTGTGGGCAGCAATCGACACGGACTGTCCGTCAGGCGTCTGGCGAAGCACACACATCGTCACATCGGTTAAAAGCATAGTCATAGGAGAGACGGTTTTATCCCACGTATCAGCCTGTCCAGATCTGAGATTGTGAGAGGAATCGTTTACACGGAAAGGGATGTCCCTTTAACCAAGCATTATTTAAATGAACAATAACTTAAAGGCACTCGGCTCACCATCTCATATTTGGCCAGGCTTTGACATGCGATAAGACCTTCCCTCCACTTGGTCACATAACAAAATGAACTTCCTGGGTGCCAACTGTGTAAACGGGTATTTTGTGTTACGAAATAAAAATCCACTGGTCGTACATGTATTTAAAAAATGGTCTGTCTGTCTGTCTGGAGTCTCCCGGCAGTACGACGGTTAAGTGGCAAAAACAGCTCAGTTTCTCAAATGCGTCCGCATGTGCGAATGGAAGCCAACCCTGGCGGCACAGCGTCTCCGGCATAGTATGCAATTATGCCGCAAGGGTGTGTATCATCGGTACCAGCTTTTCTCTGTTTACTTTGTTTTTTCTTTTCTGGGGTGTTCGCTACTATTTTTGCTTCAAAGGTCTTCGGTCCTTTTTTTTCCAAAGACGTCTCCAAAGGGGCGTGTCCTGGGACTGAGCTTCCCATTTTGCGATGTCAAGCTCACATGTAGGCTTGACGGTTTTCCTTCAAGCTGTCTTTGAATCGTTTGCAGGGTCTTCCTGTTTCCCGGTGGCCTTCTCTGAACTGAATGTAGATTAACATCTTGGGGATTCTGTTATCTTCCGTGCGAGACAGGTGGCCCGCACAGCGTGGCTGGCTTTGGATGAGCAAGCATTATATGCTAGCATATACACTATATATATATTATGCTAGAATATAAGCATTATATACTCGTATGAGACTTTTCTCTTGGTGCAGATTTTGCCTGCGAGGTATTCTTGGCGTCTCTTGTGGGGGAGCTCGAGGAGCTCAAAGAGTTCTGGATCATTCTCGTCAAACCAGTCTCTGTGGCTGCGCTGTATACAAGCAAGGGTGTCTACAGCTGCAGGCGGGGGTGCGGGAGGGTGGAGTGGGGGGGAGGAGGATGAAGGCCTGTGACAGGACGTCAAGCTCGCTAAAGGAACTAGATGTGCAACCTATAGCCTCTCTTTTTCCAGGTGCAGTGATCGCCGCTGGTCCTCTACCCGGCAAGCCAGACACCAGGTCCCCTACAATGGCCGCTCCTACGCAATTGTGTTCACAGCAGCACCTTCTCGAGGTGCCCCTTGTTTTTCATTAAAAACAAGATTGATTTATCAATAATCTCCCACTTTGTGTTGAGAACACCAAGGCTGTTCATGTTTGGTATGTGACCAAGCGAAAGGATGGTCTTATGACACGTTAAAACCTAGCCAGACCTGAGACAGTTGACACACCTCTGTCACGAAAGCGGCCATACCTGAGAGTGGTGTAGATGACATACCAAGTTCAAGTTTTATTAGTCCATAACCCATGGGGGCATTTTGAACAATAAATACAATCAATACAATCATGATATTTGCTAATATAGTAAATAAAAAAATAAAAAAATAAAATAATTAGGAAAAACTGTTACAAATTCTATTAATTACCTCAATCGTGGGGTGGACAGTTGGCACACCTCTGTGACGAAAGCGGCCATACCTGATAGTGGTGTAGATGACATACCTCAATCGTGGGGTGAACAGTTGGCACACCTCTGTGACGAAAGCGGCCATACCTGATAGTGGTGTAGATGACATACCTCAATCGTGGGGCGAACAGTTGGCACACCTCTGTGACGAAAGCGGCCATACCTGATAGTGGTGTAGATTACATACCTCAATCGTGGGGTGGACAGTTGGCACACCTCTGTGACGAAAGCGGCCATACCTGATAGTGGTGTAGATGACATACCTCAATCGTGGGGTGAACAGTTGGCACACCTCTGTGACGAAAGCGGCCATACCTGATAGTGGTGTAGATGACATACCTCAATCGTGGGGCGAACAGTTGGCACACCTCTGTGACGAAAGCGGCCATACCTGATAGTGGTGGAGATGACATACCTCAATCGTGGGGTGAACAGTTGGCACACCTCTGTGACAAAAGCGGCCATACCTGATAGTGGTGTAGATGTCATACCTCAATCGTGGGGTGGACAGTTGGCACACCTCTGTGACGAAAGCGGCCATACCTGATAGTGATGTAGATTACATACCTCAATCGTGGGGTGGACAGTTGGCACACCTCTGTGACGAAAGCGGCCATACCTGAGAGTGGTGTAGATTACATACCTCAATCGTGGGGTGAACAGTTGGCACACCTCTGTGGCGAAAGCGGCCATACCTGATAGTGGTGTAGATGACATACCTCAATCGTGGGGTGGACAGTTGGCACATCTGTGACGAAAGCGGCCATACCTGAGAGGGGTGTAGATTACATACCTCAATCGTGGGGTGGACAGTTGGCACACCTCTGTGACGAAAGCGGCCATACCTGAAAGTGGTGTAGATGACATACCTCAATCGTGGAGTGGACAGTTGGCACACCTCTGTGACGAAAGCGGCCATACCTGATAGTGGTGTAGATGACATACCTCAATCGTGGGGTGGACAGTTAGCACACCTCTGGCGAAAGCGGCCATACCTCATAGTGGTGTACATGACATACCTCAATCGTGGGGTGGACAGTTGGCACACCTCTGTGATGAAAGCGAGCACACCTGAGAGTGGCGTAGATGACATACCTCAATCATGGGGTGGACAGTAGGAACACCTCTGTGATGAAAGCGGCCACACCTGAGAGTGGCGTAGGAAACACCTGTCTTCGTCTGGTAGGGAGTGTAGTCCACTTCCAGGGTCAGCTTCTCGTTTTCTACATCCGGGGCAACTGTTCAGAAAATAAACAGAGATTAATTGTGTTGTTGCTGAGGCTGAGACAGTTGCCTCGTCTTTGACCGAATGTGCAAATAAAATAGATTGATACATAAATTAGTTAATCAACTTTGCTATAGGGGAGACAAGTGTTATGAATGACTGGGTGTGCAACGCTACATGGATATATAGTACTAGATGAATACCCGCTTCGCCGGGTAGCCGGCTTCGCCGGGAAGAAGTACTTAGAGCCGTACGCCGGCTTCGCCGGGTCCGAACAATGGACCCGCCAAGCTTAGGTCCCTCCCAGATTCGTGGAATGGGAACAGCACGAAAATGATTCAGTGGCCATAATGCCATTCCTGACCATATCGAGTCCCATCCTTGTCGACGAATGTAACCGTGTTAATCACCTTTGGAGGCGAACTCCACTCAAACAGGACTGAGCAAGTTATGGCTTCTCAAAGGAAGGCCAGTACATAAAATTACACAAAAGCCGCCAGACCACATCACAAACAGAACTGAAGAATGCACAGGTGTTGCTTACATAGAGACACACACACTCACACACACACACACACAAACACAGAGAAGCCGTATCTATAGAGAGATAGATGACAGTGTATTTTTCGCGTGGCTATAAATTGATTCGACCTTTGCACTTTTACAGTGAGGATAATTTACGGGTCCAATTTACGTTCTGTACACTGCGTTGACCTTCTAAAAATAGGTAACAGTAACAGAACGCCGGGAATATCCGAAGACGCTCAGCGCAGTGGACAGCGCAGTGTAGTAACTTACAACTGAACGGGAAAGCCACACGAAGGAAGGGAGATAAACGCCAAACACTGGAGAAGATAAGGAAGAGTTACTTATAATGGTGAAATGAACACAAAAACGAAAATGAGTTCAGCGCTGCGCGCTGAGAGCACGTGTTGAAATATCTCATCGATGATATTGTGTCCGGGGTGTAGCTGAATACGGTGTCCAAATTTGAAAAAGATCCACCGAGAACTTTGGCGTTGTGATGTGGTGTAGCGGCTATGGTGTGTCGGTATGGGGGCCCGGGTAAGCTGAGGTGGAACCAAAATAGCTGAGGTGGAACCAAAATCGGTTCCGCGCTGCGCGCTGAGAGCACGTGTTGAAATATCGACCAGGTTGTGTCGTGTCCCGGGTCTACTTGAATATGCCCACCAAATTTGAAGCAGATCCATCGAGAACTTTGGCCGTGCATCGCGCACAGACACACAGACACACAGACAGATACACAGACAGACACACAGACACTAGTCGTATATATATATAGTATACAGACTGGAAAGACTGGGTGTGCAACACTACATGGACCGCAACACGGTGGCCTAATGATAAGGCGTCCGCCCAGTGAGCGGGAGGTCGTGGGTTCGAACCCCGGCCGGGTCATACCTAAGACTTTAAAATTGGCAATCTAGTGGCTGCTCCGCCTGGCGTCTGGCATTATGGGGTTAGTGCTAGGGCTGGTTGGTCCGGTGTCAGAATAATGTGACTGGGTGAGACATGAAGCCTGTGCTGCGACTTCTGTCTTGTGTGTGGCGCACGTTAAATGCCAAAGCAGCACCGCCCTGATATCACCCTTCGTGGTGGACTCGGCGTTAAGCAAACAAACAAACAAACACTACATGGATATATAGTATACAGATCGGAAGGACTGGGTGTGCGACTTTAACGACCTTAGGGATATCCTCCTTGCTGTGAAACAGTTCTTACTATCTCAGATCTACCCATACCTGTACGTGGGATACGAACATCCCTCCCCTTGGACACATAGAAACTGAGCAAAATAATTATTGCACCCATTTTCGTATCCCAACTAAAACATTCATTGCCGTGTCATTTCACTCAAACGGTATATGCCCCTCAATTGGCTACCGGGAACACGTTTCAGATGAAAGATTGCTGAAAGTTTCGAATCAATCCATTTAGGCATTGCTGAAATAAAGCGCTTTTTGTCATGGTTCCCCTCAAAATGGACGCAAAATCCTCTCGTTTTCTACTGCTCATGCGCTCAACACCTGCATCAGTAGGAATGACATAACACAAGAAATACGCCAAATCAGTAGCAAAACAAAACAACCTGTTCTGGATAGATCAATGATCTTTCTTTTTTTTTCGTATGTAAAAGTTGCCAAGCTGTGCCTATACTGAATTTTTGTCGATTTTTTAATTGGTACATGACGTTATTGTCAGGTCGATTTGGGGGGTACCCTTACTTCGGTGGCGGTCATGTGATACTTGAAACAGACATCTTTGATCCGAAAAATTTGTAAGGTATAGCCAAGTGAAGGGCCTTTAATGGCCTTTGAATAAAATGACACGGGAATGAATGTTTGGGGTGCGAAAATGGGTGCAATAATATTTTTGCTCAGTTCATATTAGTGGCTTTTAACAAAACCTTGTAAACAAAAAATTCCCGCTCTGCTCAGGAAGCAGCCAGGATGTTGTTTTGGGTCTGTGTTGAAGCGGAGGAACGGTCTTATTCCTTCGGTAAGAGTCTGACCAGATCTCAGATGGTAAGCCGAATCGTTTACACAGGAAGGACTGAACTGTACTTTAAATTGGGAGACCCAATCACTGACCCATGACAAGTAGTCTGGCAACGTGCGTGACGACCAGCTGTGACGACTGGTTTTGCAACGTGACCTTGACCTCGATGTCGCCAGTGTCGGAGGCCGAGACGTTGTTGATGGTGATTCCTGCACTGCCCACGTGACCCACCCTGGAGTCAGTGGCATTGACGGAGTCCCCGGGTAGCAAGGAAGCCAGCTCTCTTTCCTCGGAGGTGGCTCCAGACTGCAAGGAAGAAAACTCTGTGATCATTGCCGTCGTCGTTATTGTCGTCGTCTTCGTCAGGAGCAGGATCGACGACACCACTACAAATAAGAATAACAACAACAACAACAACAAAAACAACAACAGCAACAGCTGCAGCAACAACAACAACAACAACAACAAACGCAACAAACAACACCGACAAACACAACAAACAACAACAACAACAACACTAGCTATAGCCTTTTGAACACTAATTCTGTTGAAAACAGTCATGTTGATAAAGATGTGTCCGCTGCTCACCTTCCATGTCCACTTGATGGATACAATGTTTTCGACGGGGTCGGTGGTTAGGTTCCAGGGCACGCTGAGGTTTTGACCCTCACACAGATCGTACTTCCTCACTTCTTCCACCGGGCCCGGGGGGACCCAGCTGAGCGCATCCACTCCTGTCAAGAAGCAATCACACGTCACTCAACATGCGGATACAAGTAGGACGTAAGAATGGATTCTCCCAAGATAAACGCCAGATTGAGTGCTTCCCCGCAAAATTCAGGGAATGCAATTATCTACATACAAAAAACTGAATTGGTCACGTTCATCCAATTGAAGCAAATGCAAGGTGGAAGTCTATAAATGTTGCGTGAAAGATCAGCGGAATACGGGATCCTAAGTTTGGGCAGCAGAGCTTGGGGGGGGGGGGGGGGGGGGATTTCAGTGGGTTTTGTTTTACTCGGTATGCAGGCACGAGGGCGTTTGGGGTTTTGGGGCGAACACAACCAGAGATCATGTACGGTTATCAGGCATTTTGAACAGATTTAACTAGAGTTCACATGAGGGTGTTTGAGGTTTTGGGGCGAACACAACCAGAGATCATGTGCGGTTATCAGGCATTTTGAACAGATTTAACTAGAGTTCGCATGAGGGTGTTTGGGGTTTTGGGGCGAACACAACCAGAGATCATGTACGGTTATCAGGCATTTTGAACAGATTTAACTAGAGTTCGCATGAGGGTGTTTGGGCTTTTGGGGCGAACACAACCAGAGATCATGTACGGTTATCAGGCATTATGAACAGATTTAACTAGAGTTCGCATGAGGGTGTTTGGGCTTTTGGGGCGAACACAACCAGAGATCATATAAGGGTAAGAAACTTGACTAAAATTCGCGTGAGGGTGTTTAGGGTCTTTGGACGAACACAGGCATAAGATCATGGGTATCAGGCATTTTGAACAGACTTGACTAGAATGTGCGTGAGGGTGTTTAGGGTCTTATTAGAAACCAGATCACAGGCTCCATTATAGTATAATTCGGCCTGACCGAAGCAGGGAATGCGTTTACCGGTAATTTCTAGGGTTTTACTGGTTGAATTTCGGAACTAATATCGAGATTGGAAAAACGAATTGAGCAACCAGTCAGATGTGGCTCACCGATCAGTCATTTACTGACCACGGTGACATACACTTGGTCTTTAGACAAATTATTGATAGAAACACTTCGAAAGTTATATTATGAGTTATTTCTAATATATGCTGACTGTTAGCAAATGATAACAGGCATGTCGAGAAAAAAGATATCAAGCATGAGCCTTTTAGGCGAATCAATGCTGATATCGTTTGTGAGACATGTCTGTTATCATTTGCTAACAGTCAGCATATTAGAAATAACGGTTTAATTCGACTAAAACAAATTTCGAAGCGACCCCGCGAATTTGACAGAACAGCCGCAATGGGAACTTGAGCGCTCCTACCTGATTATGCCTGTCAGTCAAAGAATTCTCGTGACCTGGGTCAGCCAATCAGAGTAACACACCTGACGTGATGAATATTCACAAGTCAAATGCGTTTGACACACAACAATCTCACAAGATAAACCATGTTGAACATGCGTTTCGGTTGCTTCGCTTTTTCTTGTTGAACAGAGAGCGACAGATTTAGAAACGACTCCAGACGGATGGAAAATGACCTAAAGATACATTTGACGTAAAGCGAGTGACGCAATTTCACTTGATTTTTCCGAACTTAGATAATTTAGATTTCAAGTGAGCGGGTCGGCATTGCACACTCAGGGGATGGGCGGTGCCTTGCTGTTCCGTAAAGCTAACAGAAATTTCACACGGCAGAAATTAGTATGTAAAGCGCGGAGAGCACTATTAATTGTGGTTCGCGCTATATAAGCTCACCATAATAATAATAATAATAATAAAGCACCCACCGACAAAACTCGCTTTTCGGTGTTTTTTTAAGTAAAGAGATTATTTCTGACAGCATTTGAAGTGTCATTCTTTAAAATAACTTAATCACGCTGATATTGTTGATTTAAATTTTTACTTTGTCTTGTTAATTTTTAGCTTGATAAACAAAAAGGGTCACTACCTGAACGTTATAACATTTAGAGGGTCACCTAGAATCTGTCCTGATTTGTCAAAAAGCCATATGGGGCACTGAATTGGTAATAAATGCAAGCACTGACGAAACTTTGCTAGGCCTGTAAACACGCTTGATATTTTAGGATGATTCTGCGTGACCGCAGCATGTTTTGAGAGGCACGCAGCGATAATCGCTGTCGGTGCGAAACAGCGTGAACTTTTTCCGAAACATTGCGTCACATCTGAACAAATACGTCCAACGATCATTTTGCTGGAAGTACGTCAAGCATATTAGTAAAATATTCTAAAAGTTTCAAAGCAATCCACCTTGTCATTGCTGAAAAACAGCCCTTTTTGTCATGATACCCCTAAAAAATGACGCAAAAAGTCCCGTTTTTGATTGCTCATGCGATCGACACCTGCATTAGTAGAAATAGCATAGCACACAAAATACGCAAGTTAGCTAAACAAAACCAGTTGCGGTTCGGGGTAGATGATTGATTTGGCTTTCTTCTCGCATGTCAAAGCGGCAAAGTTTTGCCTATTGTAATTTTTTGGTCGATTTTTAATTCGGCCCATCCGTTTTTGTCCAGTACATTTTGAGAGTACCCTTATTTGAGCGGCGGTCACGTGATCCCTGTAATCCGAAAGGTAATCCAGATAGTCAACGGCTTTAAATAACTCGCATATGAAGTTTGAATGAAATGACAGGGGAATTAATGCTTTTTTTTTGGGGGGGGGGGGGGGGCGAAATTTGTTACAATAATTTTTGGGCGAAGTTTTTGTTACTCACCTCCTGGTACAAGAAGCAGGAAAGGAAAAAGAAAAGCATGGGCAAAAATCCACATCATTGTGTTTGAAATGCGGACAGCTTCAGACTTCGGAATTTCAGTCGCGATCCAAAGCAGCTTCAGCATCAACCGACTCCTTCAATCTGTAACGTCTTTCTCCCCGGAGTGATTAAGCTTCATATAGTAAGCTTATCAGCAATCTAACGTTTGTTTTGTTGCCTTCAGTTTTTGCGACAGTTTGAACTGAAGAAAGTGTTGCCAATGAACGTGCGATTGTGTGTGTGTGTGTGTGTGTGTGTGTGTGTGTGTGTGTGTGTGTGTGTGCGTGTGTGCGTGTGTTGACTATGAAGAAAACAAACTAGGGCTGAAAAAGGAACAAAACAAGGTCACGAACCACTTTGGAGTTGTCAGTGTAGAACAACAGCCAATCATTTTCATGTTTCCATAGCAAGAAGTAAACAAATAAACATACAATGAACAAACAGGCGACACGTTTCGAAATGCTTTGGAGTTGTTCTCAGTGTAGTACACTAGCCAATCATATTCATGTTTCCATAGCAACAAGTAAACAAATAAACAGCCAATGAATAAACAGGCGACACGTTTCAAAATTTAAATTTCATAATGTTCCCCATCATTCCCGCAGGATAACGCAGGTTAAAAAAATGTAGGCTACTCATATTCACATCCATGGTAACAACAACAAAAACAGATTTCAGAAGCCGCAGAACAAGTTCAAAACTATACTGATCATTTTGCTTCGTTGAAACCAATTCCTGATAATCGCAAAGTCCCTTATTGTTGGAGGTCCAAGCCATTTCAAAGATATTGCTAGGGAGGGGTGTATAGTGGTTGTGGTGGGAGGGGGTGGTGGTAAGTAACAGTCATCTGGAGATTGTTCATTTTTCATGTGTTTTGGAATAATGTGTATAATAGAAATTATGTTGATCTTAGCAGGCGATGTTCATGTGAACCCCGGGCCGGTCAAGGAAAAGTTTAAGAAATTATCTATTATTCACTTAAACGTACGAAGCCTTAGAAATAAATTAGACATTTTAGAAGTTCAGGTTCAAGATTTTGATATTGTGACATTATCGGAAACATGGCTGTCTAATATAGTAAATAATGATGATTTGTATTTGTCAGGGTTTAATTTACCAATAAGGCAAGATAGACCAAATAACCCCCATGGAGGCGTTGCAGTATATGTAAAAGATAATTTGTATTGTAAAACGAGACATGATCTCTCCATCCCTGATCTAGAGGCCATTTGGATTGAAACTAAGATACAACAGGAAAGCTTATTAGTTGGAACTTTTTATAGACCGCCTTCTGCAAATGTTGGTTATTGGGACCTGATAGATCAATCAGTTAATGCAGCCGGTATGACTGGTATGAAGTATATTGTTTGTGGTGATTTTAATTCCGATGTTCTTAATAGTACGTGTTTCAATTTGCAAGATATTATGATAAAAAATGGTTTGTTCCAGTTAGTCAAACAACCTACACGAATTACAGAAACAACGTCAACGTGCATAAATTTGATTTTGACACCAAGCCCTGATATTGTTGAAGAAATTCAGGTTTTACCGCCAATCTGCAGTGACCATTCGGTCCCGCTTGCAATTGTTAAAGGAAATAGTATTGGCAAAGCAAGTTATAAACGGTTGATTTTTAATTATTCCAAATTGGACGTTGTCAGTTTAAAGGAAAAATTATGTAATGTGGATTGGACGAGTATATGGTCTCACTCAGTTCGATTGACGAAGCACCAGAGGCATTTTCGGATACCCTAATGAATATGGTTACACAGTGTATGCCAGTTAAAGAAATAACTGTCAGAGAAGCGGATACACCCTGGATGACTGACGGTATTAAACGACTGATTGATAAAAAGAAAAAGATACACACATTAGCAAAATTATTGAATTCTGTTTGGATCTGGGATTTTTTCCGAAGAATTCGCAATAAATTAACTGATGTTATTCGATTGAGGAAAGCAGAATATTTAAAAGAATTGGATAATCGTGTTAGTTCACAAGACTGTTTTGGTAATAAAGATTGGTGGAAATTAGTAAAGTCGTTTATGTCACGCAAAGGTATGTCTTCAAATGAATTTCCTCCCATCGAAAACAATGGCCGTGTTTATTATTCCAATGTAGAAAAAGCAACAGTATTCAATGAATGTTTTGTAAAACAATCGGTATTGGATGATGATGATGATGAAGTTCCTGAAGTTAGAGAACAGAATATATATATATACCACCATTGATTTTTTGATTATTGATGCTGCACACGTGCTTACTATGTTGAAGAATCTTGATGTACGCAAAGCCTCTGGTCCTGATTCTGTTTCAAATAGAGTTCTGGCTGCATGTGCAGATATTATTGCGATGCCACTCAATGCATTATTCAACAGATCTCTCAAAGAAGCCACAGTTCCTGCAATATGGAAGATAGCTAATGTAATTCCGATATATAAAAAAGGTGAAAAGGAATTATGTTCAAACTACCGACCAATATCACTTCTTAGCTGTGTAGGTAAAGTTGTGGAAAGGTGTGTACAATGTCACGTGTTTGCTTATTTGAAGGAGTATAACCTGTTGACACCAGTTCAGTCCGGTTTTATTCCATGTGATTCAACTGTATATCAACTCATTTGTTTGTATAATGATATATGCAAAGCTTTTGATGATAAGATAACATCACAGGCGATTTTCTTTGACGTGTCAAAAGCTTTCGACAGAGTTTGGCACAAGGGTTTGATGAACAAGTTATACGCTATTGGCATAAGGGGACAGTTGTATTTTTGGTTAAAGAATTATTTGAGGGAAAGAAAACAATGTGTTGTGGTAAAAGGTTGTAAGTCACAGTTTTTGCCGGTTTCTGCGGGTGTTCCCCAAGGGTCAGTACTAGGACCTCTCCTCTTTTTGGTTTATATAAACGACATTGTTGATAATATTGAATCAGTGATTAAACTATTTGCAGATGATACCAGCATGTATTTAAGCCTCGATGACCCTTTCCGTAGAACTGAAATACTTAATTCTGATTTAGGTAAGATTGCAAATTGGGCCATTAAATGGAAAGTGAAATTTAATCAGTCGAAAACAGTTAATATCCTTTTCCGGTCAACGATGTATACAGAAATTTCCCCTTGTTTTTGGCGATGTAGCCCTCGTAGAAAAAGAAAGTCATAAACATTTAGGTGTTATTTTTCAAGATAATTGTAAATGGGCCTTACACATACAGTCTATTGTGGCAACTTGTCGAGTACTTGTGGCTTGTTTAAAATCTTATAAATATAGGCTCAGTCGAAGATCCCTAGAAGCAATGTATAAATCCTTTATTTTACCTCATTTTGATTATTGCGATGTTGTGTGGGATAATTGTTCAAAGAAGCTTTCAGATGAGCTGGAGAAGCTGCAACTCGAATCCATTAGAATTATTGTTGGTGCTGTTAAAGGCACTTCACACGAAAAACTGTATACAGAATCTGGCTTTATACCACTTACAGATCTAGAGCGAAGACGTCGTCACAAATTATTGTATTATTATAAAATGGTCCACGGCAATGTACCAAATTACCTCAACGTTTTATTGCCACCTCTTGTTTCTGACCTAAATCCCTACCACCACAGACGCCCACTAGAGCGTAAGACTCCCCAGTGTAAATCAGATTTGTACAAGTCATCTTTTATTCCTTCTGCAACTAGTCTCTGGAATAAGTTGCCTGAAAATATACAACAATGTGATTCTGTTGGTCTGTTCAAGCGACATTTCACAGCTTTTGATATTTCAATTCCACCATATTACTATTCCCCAAATCGCAAAACTGAAGTTTTGCATTGCGACAGAGACATTCGTTCAGGACATTCTGCTGGGTTTTGATGAATTTGGAACGTGATGTGTGGGTAAAATAATGACTTTTTTTTTAGAAACATAACAGAGCGCTCATAACTGTAAAAATTTCAGAAACAAAGTGGCTTAGGCGCTCACGTATGTTCATTTCAATGAGAATGTGTCATAAGACATAACACTCACTTTCTGTTGTTGTCTATACTTAGACTATAGTGCTTACGTCCCTTGGTTACTTGAAATAATTCGAGTTAAAGCTCCAGTATAACACTGACATGTACACTTTAAGCTGCAGTGGCGGTCTTCGTTACATACATGGAGCTACTGTTTACACTAACCACAGGAAACAATATCATTTATTGAGAACATTACTGTATCTATAACTCAGTTATTTATCCTTTATTTTTCATTTCTTCGTCACGTACTTGATGGTTTCCTCTCATGTACTTATTTAGTTTTATTCAGTGAGTCTCAATTATCGTACCTAGTAAATTAAATGCGGACAGTGTCCTTTCTTTAATTCATTGTGCTTTGTGCGGAACATTCTGTTCCGAGTAATATTTGGTACACAACACTTCACATGGCTTGACCTGGCGTAGGATCTCAGATCTCAGATCCAGCACTGCTTAATAAATACTGTTGTACTATTTCAAATGTTATGTCTGCACGGCGATTTAACAGAGTGTTTAAATCCAAGGAATAAATTTTGTGTATGCATATTCAAATTTGAACTAATGCTTCTGCCACAAAAACCCAGGTATCCCGATGTGATTAACAGCCTACGTGGGTGGCCGAGTGGTAACGCACTTGCGCTCGGAAGCGAGAGGTTGCGAGTTCGACCCTGGGTCAGGGCGTTAGCAATTTTCTCCCCCCTTTCCTAACCTAGGTGGTGGGTTCAAGTGCTAGTCTTTCGGATGAGACGAAAAACCGAGGTCCCTTCGTGTACACTACATTGGGGTGTGCACGTTAAAGATCCCACGATTGACAAAAGGGTCTTTCCTGGCAAAATTGTATAGGCATAGATAAAAAATGTCCACCAAAATACCCGTGTGACTTGGAATAATAGGCCGTGAAAAGTAGGATATGCGCCGAAATGGCTGTGATCTGCTGGTCGATGTGAATGCGTGATGTATTGTGTAAAAAATTCCATCTCACACGGCATAAATAGATCCCTGCGCCTTGAGTCCGAGTCTGGAGATACGCGCGCGATATAAGACTTCATATAACTTACGTCGGCCACTAGCTAAGCTCTTCCACCACTGCATCTGTCCGCCCATCTCTCGCTCTCCCTCCCTGTCTCTGTCTGTCTGTCTGTTTGTTTGTTTGTTTGTGTCTCTCTCTCTCTCTCTCTCTCTCTCTCTCTCTCTCTCTCTCTCTCTCTCTCTCTCTCTCTCTCTCTCTCTCTCTATCTGGTGCATGAGGAAAGTTCCCAGTAATCTCAGAGAGAGAAAAACATACCGTATGATACGATGTCTATCGCTTCAAACATCCTGGCCCACAGACGTTTCTAAGTAGCTCTTCTGAGTTTCTATGTAGCAAGTGTTTGTGTCCCACAGCCATGATCTTTCTGTGCTTAAGATGAAAGTGCCGTTCATAGGTAACAAGCCCCGCGTTTGTTAAAACTGACTGATAACAGATCAGTGTGGGCATCCATTCCACCTGCCCACACTGATCTGTTTGTCTCATGCGAACGTCTAACTTTGTAATCTCACAGGAGCATATTCTATCTACAGCCGCTTACACACCGGTAGCTGGTTTGTAGACATTGATATCTTTGTCTAAGAAGATGTTTGACTTTGAAATCACAGAAACGAAGATCATAGTTTTCTCTAACTGTAGTTAACTGATACAATTGGAAAGTAAGGTTGGCCAAAAAATTATTGCAACAAATTTCAAACCCAAATTAAAGCATTAATTCCTGTGTCAATTCATTAAAACTGTATATGCCAGTTAAGGCCGTTCACTTAACCTTCAGGATCACCTTCTGGATTAAATATTTCTTTTACATGGATCACGTGACCGCCGCCCAAGTAAGGGTACCGTCAAAATCGACCAGACAAAAACGGAAGAGCCAAATGAAAAATCGACAAAAAATCACAATAGGCAAAACTTTGCAACTTTGACATACGAGAAGAAATTCAAATCAATGATCTACCCTGAACAGATTGTACCTTGCTACCTTGCGTATTTCGCGTGCTATGCTATTCCTACTGATGCAGGTGTCGATCGCAAGAGCGGTCAAAAACGGAACGTTTTACGTCAATTTTTATAGGTATCATGTCAAAAAGCGCTACATTTTAGCAATGACTTGGTGGATTGCTTTGAAACTTTCAGAATATTTTACTAACATACTAGAGATACTAGAGAAAGTTTGGATCGTTACGGTTATTTATCCAGATGTGACGCAATGTTTCGGAAAATGTTGTCAAACTTGTCATAGGATTGTTCACTTGTGTCCAAAAAAATCATGACTTTGCATATCTACAGATAAATGATTGATACAGATTTTTTTCTATGTTTCATGTGCGTGTAGCCGCTGGCGTTAATTTGCTAGTCATGCAAACACATGAGGAAAAAATGGAACGTTCACGCTGTTTCGCGCTAACAGCTATTATCGCTGCGTGCCTCTTAAAACATGCTACGGTCACGCTTGGCTGGGCATCGCTGTGGCACCAGAATCATCGCTTAAATATGTAGCGTGTTTACAGGCCCAGCAAATTTGCGTCAGTGCTTACACGCATATAAAACTTTAGCAGTGTGTGTATCAATCATTTTTCTAAAGACATGCAAAGTCATGAATTTTTTGGACCCAAGGGAACAATCCTATCTTTCTTTATTTCTTTATTTGGTGTTTAACGTCGTTTTCAACCACGAAGGTTATATCGCGACGGGGAAAGGGGGGAGATGGGATAGAGCCACTTGTCAATTGTTTCTTGTTCACAAAAGCACTAATCAAAAATTTGCTCCAGGGGCTTGCAACGTAGTACAATATATTACCTTACTGGGAGAATGCAAGTTTCCAGTACAAAGGACTTAACATTTCTTACATACTGCTTGACTAAAATCTTTACAAAAATTGACTATATTCTATACAAGAAACACTTAACAAGGGTAAAAGGAGAAACAGAATCCGTTAGTCGCCTCTTACGACATGCTGGGGAGCATCGGGTAAATTCTTCCCCCTAACCCGCGGGGGGTCTCGTGTTACTCAAAAGTCACGGTTCAACGAACTAGGACCAGATCAACAGGATCTTAGAAATCGATGACTTCATTGCGAACTCGGGCACTGAGAAATTGTTCGACACCAGCAATGAACCGGCCAACATGGCTAGCAAACAAACAAGCCTGCGTGCGTGAAGGGGGTGAAGAATATCGAGATGACAAAGTATACTCACTAATTTATGGATTTTCTTTTAAGCGTCAACGACAAACTTCAATTCTGAATTGTTATTATCTCCGGTGAAAGATGCGCATATCGGTTCTTAGTTGTTGTTTTTGTCCTCGAAATTTTAAATACTGAATCCACGTACATGGTATAGGACCTAAATTTCGAGGAGTTTTCTTCTATTTTTTGTCGTTCTTTCCTTTTCCCTCTCTTTTAGTTTTTTTGTTTTTTTGTTTAGTTTTTTTGCCACTCGATATCTTTCTTTTCTTCATGTCTTTCTTTCGTTCTCAACCTTTTTGAATTAATAGCTGCTACTGCCGTCAGCCTAACAGCCATTTAGCTAAAGCCCTTCAACAATAAGCACTTTATTTCTTTCTTTATTTCTTTATTTGGTGTTTAACGTCGTTTTCAACCACGAAGGTTATATCGCGACGGGGAAACACGCCGTGGATCGTGCAACTCTGCATTTGCGCCACCGCAACTTTTTATCGCTTCACGCCGACGAAGAGGCAAGCTGCAAGGTAGGTCTCTCACAAAAAAATGAAAATGTGTAGGACTTTCAGGCATCATCTAGATTCTTCATTAGTACATTTTAAAGAAGTATATACTCAAGGTCTAAGGTACGTGCTTTTTTAGTCGAAATGTCAGGTTTCGGCAGTTCTGATGAAGTCCGATTTCTGCTGGAATTGTAGCTGAAATTGCACGATTTGTCCCTTCCTTTGTAACTTCAACGAAACAGCACTAGTTGATGCATTCCCGTGATGATATCATGTGAGCTAAACATGTCCTTTGTATTCTTGATGAATGCTGTTGCACAATTTTGTCTTTGGGTGACGCACGCGGCAAAAGAAAACACAAACAATTAGACTTCATGTTATACGCCACCGGTGCTTGGTGTAATTCGCCACCGCAATTTCACGTCTTGGATGTTACTCGCCACCGCAACTGTCTAATGAATTGAATAATATGTTGAAGAGTTCAGTGATTCTGTCACTTCCAATTGAAAATATTGATTTGGAGTTGTTCAGTTCAGTGTATAGTTCAGCTTTTGTAGAACACGTTTCTGAGACGTACCTGGCGGCGTTTCACTCCCACATTCTTCGTCATTCTTCTTTCCCGAAAAACGTCACGTCTGTCAGAGGCGTTCTTTTCTCTTCCAGCGTCAAACTGATGAGTTTTTGTGTTTTCGCTGGTAATAGGAATGACTGAATTTTAGAATTATTTCACACACATAAACACCAACGAAGCTTAAGAATTTTAGAATGATGTCGTATTTGGCCCCACAATGTTTTTAACAGGAGCGTTCCAGGCCCAGTTTCAGACTCAAGTGACCGCAAATCAAACAGGAAGAGGTAGGTTCCATATTGTCAAACTTAGTGATTTCAGCCACTGAGTGTTTATTGCTAGAATGGCAAGAATCGCTGCGCTCTTCAATCACATATGCTTATACAATAACTTTTCTGACGGGATACGAGTGGTTTTGTTGCAGATGGATTTGGATTTTTTTGTGGGGGTCATATATATATATATATATATATATATATATATATATATATATATATATATATATATATATATATATATATATATATATATATAAGCACATTCCAGTACATCTGGGTTATACACTCAAGTACAGATAAGCATACTTTTCATACAGAAGAAGAAGAAGAAGAAGAAGAAGAAGAAGAAGAAGAAGAAGAAGAAGAAGAAGAAGAAATACTACAGTTTGATTTGTCAACTCATGGTGCCTTTAAATCCTTTGCATAGGCAAGATCACGCGAAGCCCCTGAGTTTAAAACTTGCAGCACTAAAGTTAAAATGCTCCTATCAATTGCTGTCAGTTTTGTGACAAATATAAAGGTTTAAATGCCTCCACGATGTTGATGCGTTTGAAAATAACAATTTGCGTAGTGCGGTGGCGAATAACAAAAAATGCGGTGGCGAGTTACATCTAACATTGAATTGATGCGGTGGCGAATTACAGAGAGTTGTTGACACTCTGTTTTTATCTGATTCTTGCAAAGTATATATGGAACTATATACAGAGAAACTACACGTGGAGATTCATAAAACATTAAAGTTATCAGTGAACATGCCCAAGAATAACCAGTAATCTCCGTTTTGTTGCATTTGACGCAGAAACTGAAAATATGCCCAAAACATGGGGAAACGAGAAGAAAAACAGATCGTCACGATCACCAGGGCCATCAAAGCATCAAAACATATATACAGAAATATAGCTAAGGATATAAGTATGTGAAATGCAACACTTGAGAACATGCTGAGTGCCTAGCATTCTAACAATTTAATTTATCATTCGAGAGACCTACCTCGCAGCTTGCCTCTTCGTCGGCGTGAAGCGATAAAAAGTTGCGGTGGCGCAAATGCAGAGTTACACGATCCACGGCGTGGGAAAGGGGGGGAGAGGGGATAGAGCCACTTGTCAATTGTTTCTTGTTCACAAAAGCACTAATCAAAAATTTGCTCCAGGGGCTTGCAACGTAGTACAATATATTACCTTACTGGGAGAATGCAAGTTTCCAGTACAAAGGACTTAACATTTCTTACATACTGCTTGACTAAAATCTTTACAAAAAAATTGACTATAATCTATACAAGAAACACTTAACAAGGGTAAAAGGAGAAACAGAATCCGTTAGTCGCCTCTTACGACAAGCTAGGGAGCATCGGGTAAATTCTTCCCCCTAAACCGCAGGGGAGTAAACAATAAGCACTAAGGTCGATCATTTGTACTTTTACTGGTGCCCGACACCCCATTCAAAAACAGCACGACGTAAACACGGATATGTCTGAGTCTGTTGTACCTACGTCACGTGTCACGTTACTCATGAAGGTTCACAATAAAAAGTAAAATCGCCGGGATTGACACAGTGCGTATCGCTTGTTATGGGTGGAGAGTTTTATTTCCTCTCCAAACATATGATTCCTGTCAAAGTGTTGTTGCCGGAAGAGCACGTGCGTCAAAGAACAGATCGACCGACTTTTTTCATTGGAAGATTGCGAGAATCCCTCAACCGCTTAAAAAATGGTACGATATTAATTTTAGCAAAACACAATGAACATTGTGAGAGTGAAAACAGAAGAGGGAAAGTTGAAGTGTTTAAAAAACCCGAGGGACCAAGCCAGCAAGCACTATATTCATAAACGAAGAATTGGGATAAAACAAATAGAAAATATTGAAACCAACAGAATAACACAATTCAAAGCAGTAGCTACGAAAACTGGACTCAAAACTTGACTCGATACACAAATACAAACAAACTGACATAAAAGTTTCCAACAATGCAAACCAAAGCGTAAAAAGTCTTGTGGGTAACAAGGACATTTATGGGAAATCGGAATTCCTCTGCTGTAACCTCATGAATATTAATGAGTAGCACAGGGACCAATCGCTGGGTAATGCCAGAGATTGTTCCAGCCAGCTTAGCATGGATGCTTTCCTGATTTCACATAAAATATGAATTGGTTTCCGGCCAGTCGCTCTCCTTGCTCGTCCCCTGGCTCCACAGGACAAGACGAAGGGACCTCCAGTAGCTGAGGGTGGGCTCCTTTGAGGCACGGAGCCCGGCGCTGCACCTGCCTGGGGGGTCCTCACAGGGCGAGCACCATTTCGATTGATTTGGTCTCTGCGTGTATTCATGGCGTTGGTGTGCGTGGTACTGTGATCCGTTAAAGTGCGCTGTCTCGCTCAGTACCGCCGACTTCAGCACTAGACGGGTTTCTGTCGGGGTTACCCCACCCTTAGCTCCTGGTCAGAGACCTTACCTGGGAGCACAGGTAGCAGAGGTTTTAACGCGCCTCTTACTCGCGTGATGAACCCGTAAGAGCACATAGGGTATTTAATAGTCAACAGTGCCACCTGTTAACCACCCCGCTCTGATAGGAACACCGCCAGTTGGTCCAGGACAGCTTATTCGTCCGGGCAAGCCCGACTTATGTCGCTGCCTTTCCTTATATCTAAGGGACGCCCCCTATCCGCTGCCTGGGGACGCCCCCTATCCGCCACCTAATTGGAGATAGCCTGACCCCGGAAATATGAATTGAATATCTGAGAAAATGAAGAGAACGATTTGAACACTGGTGGAACATTCTATAAACAGAATTGGCTGCTAACAAAGAAGTAGAGGTTACATGCCAAGTCTCAGTGATTATCAAAAATAATGGTCGAAGTTAGCGGATCATGAAAAATGCGAGCTTCAGCGAGCTTTTTCATGACCGCGAACTGAGACCATTATTTTTGATAATCACTGAGACGAGGTATGTAACCTCTTTATCCCTCCTTTCTTCAGTTATTCAAAGAAAAGAGGAGTTTTTGTGCGAAAGTTTGATCGAATCATATTCACCCAACCAGTCTACCTGCGCAGGCGATCGATTAATGCGCGGTTGTATAGTTCCGTGCAAATCATTCAATTTTGTTAACACTTCTTGTCAGTTTCCATGTTTTGAACTAAAATCAAGTACACAGTTATGTTGTCATTCTGCTGTGGCGGTAAAGGCAGATAGTGTGTGTTCTGTTCATGTTTTGGTATCGCTCAGGAAATGTTCTTTCTTCAAATGTGACTAGCAGACGAAGTTTTACACCCGTGTTCCAACTTTAAAAAAACTGTATGAAGTTTAGTTTTCTGGGGCAAAATAGTGTATGAAACCGCTGCATGTTCTTTACGTTGATTAAATGTTTGCAATTGATTGCGTGTGATCTGTTTATAAAATGAAATATTGTTGAAAACTGACCGTCGGATTGCAGTCTTGTCGGTGCAGCCGAAATCTGGAAGGGGAACTACTCGTGTCGCTAGACAAAGTATGAGAGTTACTTTTCCTTGGAATCTTGCTAGCGATAAACGATTGTGCACGGCAGATCTGAATTCAGAAAACAACCAAACTCATGGATTTTATATGGAGATTCATGTGTTCAAGTCTGTAGTTGCTGGTTTAAATACGGTATGGTTGTATTGTTTGCTCCAGAAATGTATATTTTGTACATTAGAGTGTTCTGAACTTTTGAGTCGCAAAAAGTAGATCCACAATGTGTACAGTCTCTACCCATGAGCTATCGAGGATTCAGGCCCGTTGTTGGGTAAGTGATTTTGGTTGTTGGGTAAGTTACCGAAAAATAACTAGCCCTGCAAGTTTACAGAGAGAAAGAAGCAGAGGGAGGGATAAATGATGAATAAAAGACAGAAAAACACTGTGAGCAATTGAATTTGTTTTAAGCATCATGCACACAAACAAATAATAGAACGTTAACTCACACTTGACATCACTACACTTACTCGGACTACCTTCCGATACAACGACCCGCGAAAGCTGTTGTATATGACACATGTTTGCGAACACACTCTGCGTGAACAAAGACTACATTTAAAACAACCACACACGAACAAAAACAAGAAAATCGTTATCTATGGTAAATAGCAGTTCATTTATGCTGTAAACAGTTGTTGTAGTCATGTATGCAGAGGTCTTTATTGTTTTGTCTTTCATCGCACATCTACTGCGTGTGTGTGTGTGTGTGTGTGTGTGTGTGTGTGTGCGGGCGTGCGTGCGTGCGTGCGTGTGTGTGTGTGCGGTGTGTGTGTGTGCGTGCGTGCGCGCGCGCGCGTGTGTGTGTGTGTGTGCGTGTGTGTGTTAAATACATAAACGATACACATTGACTAGCGAACAAGTACGTCTTGCACACAGCTTCAGTCTCAGTCAGCATGTTATAATAAGGTACGACAAGAAAGCGGTCCTAGTTTGTACGAGCGACAATTACTCTGTGGCCCTTTTGCAGTTATTGAAGGGAAGTAACATTGCTCTCTGAAAAACGACACCCGTCTCAGTGCAGATTTATTTCCCTTTCATTGACTTTAACCTTTGCCGGAAGCCGCTTTTGACTACACACGCCCGACGATGCGGGTTTGCCTGAACCCATACATTTGAAAGAGGGTTTTTACCGTTTATTTCTCTAACGACGGGGTGGGTTCAGGGAAACCCACAGCGCTACTTCAGTGGGTGCATCGAGTTTCTCCCTTCACCGACTTCTTGCAGGGGAGGGAGAGGGGGAGGGAGTGACTGAGAGAGACTGAGAGACTAAGAAAGAGAGAGAGAGAGAGAGAGAGAGAGAGAGAGACTAAGAAAGAGAGAGAGAGAGAGACTAAGAAAGAGAGAGAGAGAGAGAGAGAGAGAGAGACTAAGAAAGAGAGAGACTGAGAGACTAAGAAAGAGAGAGAGAAAGAGAGAGAGAGACTAAGAAAGAGAGAGAGAGACTAAGAAAGAGAGAGACTAAGAAAGAGAGAGAGAGAGAGACTAAGAAAGAGAGAGAGAGAGAGACTAAGAAAGAGAGAGAAAGAGAATAAGAAAGAGAGAGAGACTAAGAAAGAGAGAGAGAGAGACTAAGAAAGAGAGAGAGAGACAAAGAAAGAGAGAGAGAGAGAGAGACTAAGAAAGAGAGAGAGAGAGAGACTAAGAAAGAGAGAGAGAGAGAGAGAGACTAAGAAAGAGAGAGAGAGACTAAGAAAGAGAGAGAGAGAGACTAAGAAAGAGAGAGAGAGAGACTAAGAGAGAGAGAGAGAGACTAAGAAAGAGAGAGAGAGAGACTAAGAAAGAGAGAGAGAGACTAAGAAAGAGAGAGAGAGACTAAGAAAGAGAGAGAGAGAGAGACTAAGAAAGAGAGAGAGAGAGAGACTAAGAAAGAGAGAGAGAGACTAAGAAAGAGAGAGAGAGACTAAGAAAGAGAGAGAGAGAGACTAAGAAAGAGAGAGAGAGAGACTAAGAAAGAGAGAGAGAGAGACTAAGAAAGAGAGAGAGAGAGAGAGACTAAGAAAGAGAGAGAGAGAGAGACTAAGAAAGAGAGACTAAGAAAGAGAGAGAGAGACTAAGAAAGAGAGAGAGAGACTAAGAAAGAGAGAGAGAGACTAAGAAAGAGAGAGAGAGACTAAGAGAGAGAGAGAGACTAAGAAAGAGAGAGAGAGAGACTGAGACTAAGAAAGAGAGACTGAGACTAAGAAAGAGAGAGAGAGAGAGACTAAGAAAGAGAGAGAGAGAGACTATGAAAGAGAGAGAGAGAGACTAAGAAAGAGAGAGAGAGAGACTAAGAAAGAGAGAGAGAGAGACTAAGAAAGAGAGAGAGACTAAGAAAGAGAGAGAGACTAAGAAAGAGAGACAGAGAGAGAGACTAAGAGAGAGAGACAGAGAGAGAGAGACTAAGAGAGAGAGAGAGACAGAGAGAGAGAGAGACAGAGAGAGAGACAGAGAGAGAGAGAGAGAGAGAGAGAGACAGAGAGAGAGAGAGACAGACAGTCAGATAGACAGACAGTCAGATAGACGGATAGACAGATAGACGGATAGACAGACAGACAGAGCAACTGACAACAGACATACAGACAGAGAGATACGGACAGACAGACAGAGAGACAGACAGTCTCTTGGAGACAAACAGACAGAAATGACACTGTTCCGCCGCTTTGGTAATTATGGGTGTAGCAGAACCCGCGCCGTCGGCAGAGGGATAGTTACAATCACTACTACTCTTTAAAAGTATGGGTTTGTGTGAACCCGCGCCATCGGTAGTGTTTATGTAAATTATCATAATCAATTAATTTTAATGTTTTGTCATGTACACACTAAAAATTTGCAGACAGAGAGCAAATTAGGTGTGTGAGAGATACTTAAAATTTCAAAACGATACCTTTAATGGTTCCAGAGTTACAATGATTTAGAGTGTGTCTCTGGGTACAGGTGAACCCAGGAAGCACGGCAAAGGTTAAAGATCAGCGATGAAGCGCGCGCTCACACACACACGCACACGCACACACACACACACACACACACACACACACACACACACACACACACACACACACACACACACACACACAAGAGACTGGGCTTAGACAGACCAACAGTCTGGAAGTTGGACACAAAAAAAGACTGAACTGAATAAACAGACAAAATGAAAACGTGAAGATTCATTGCAATTCAATCAAGATGGGTTTATAGAATGTAATCTGTGATTTGTCAGATCTTCCCTGCTACGTCGGTCAATTCCAACCACCGCCTTTGAGATGGAAAGAAAATTGTTGAGTTTGTTGTCTAGACCCCGTTAAAAAAGGAAAATGTATCATGTGAAAGAAAGACCCAGGAGCAGAGTGCCGTTTCATGCAAGTGTAACCCCCACTATTTTATTGATAAATAATAAATCGTGTGGTTACTAGTCAAAGGGAAGTAACAAGACAAATTGATACAGATTTGTTGAGCTGAGTAGTTGTGTCCCTTTGGGTAGTTGTGTCCCTTGAATGAAATTATGACCTTCAACCCAATTGAGTTTTTATAATTGATTTATTTTTTCTTTTTGCTGTATTAGACTTTGGATTAAATGTTGTAATTTTGATGGGATGAAAGAAAGATATTATTTTTGAGGCATGAAAAAAGGTTATCGTTTTCTGCCGCGAGACTGCTGGGATTGCTCCTCTGTCCCGCCATGAAACTTAAAGGGTGTTGCTGAATGTAAGGTGTGGAGAAATCTACAGAGATCGGTGTGTCCTAATCAAGGTTAGAAAGTGTTTTATTGTAATTTTGTCAAGAAATGTTTTGTCTTTCATTTGGTATTCATTTTAGATGAGATTGTACACTGAATTTCATAGAAATGAATTTTATTGGAAACCGGTCATGCGGCAAGATGATGGAATAGTGAAATTTCATTTATTGTAGGTTTATTATTCTTTGAATGCATAAATGAGTGTTATGATTGTTTCTGAGTCTAAATTCATTGTTTTGGTAATGTTTCAAGCTTTTGGTTGTAAATGATCGTAGTATTTTTTGGAATTTGCGCCAAGAATAACATGGGTCTGTTTGCGCATGCGCAAGGAAATTAATTCTCGTGGATTATGCCCCTTGCATCAAGATGGCCGCGCCCATGCGTTGTGTAAACAAAGGGTTTGTTTGGGCTTTGATTTTGTCTGAAAGCCATTCAATTAAGGAAATGGATAGTTTTTGATGTGAAAATAGGTGAAATGAAATACAGTTTTTGGCATTGTACTTTTTGGAGTTGTCAAAACAAATTTGGTTTGGAAAATGTACCTGTAGTGGCTAACATAACTGGAGAGTGATCGGTAGTGGAGTTTGAGGCTTGATGTGTTCTTATTACTTCATCTTCATCAAGGATGGATTAATTTTGAATTGCGAGTAAAGATTGTCATTAATATGTTGTGTAGTGAGTAGGCCTGGTAATGACAGTCAGTAGAGTAGATTTTGAATAATGAATCTACTGGATTATTGTATAATCTGCTGTAATTATCCACTAGATAATTTTGTACACAGTTGATATGACAATGGTCTGAAAGTGAGAGTATTAGTGGTAATGGTAGTTTTGTGAAACTACAATTTTTTCATTAGAATCCTAAAGATTCTATGTTTGTTTATGGATCACTTATAAAAGTTAACATCGTGTTCTAATGCGTTGTTCTGCTTTGCAGGGCCACAGTTTTTTTTTTCCTGAATGTCCCATTCATTCAAGAAATTAAATAAAACAAAAGAACCGTTTTCAGTCGTCTTTACTTTCAACAGTGTGAGGCTCTGCAGTCTGAGTGAAGTGTGTGTGGTTGAACTGCAGACCCTGTTTCATTGTAGTGAGGTCTACAAATTGGCGCCCAATGTGGGGCTCTGTAGTTTGATTTCCGCACACTTTACTGGGCTGTAGTGTTTTGCACACTGTTGGGGTGGGATGTTTGAACACGGGGATCAAGAAGAGGCGGCGGGACTTCAAGTCCGGAGGGAAGCAGCACCGGAAAAGGACGCCATGGCGGCAACGCTGAAGGTTCAGCTCGACAACCTTGCTGAGCAGTTTGAAGTTCTTCAGCAGAAGATGTTTGCTCAGACGACAGCATTCTCCGAGGAACGGGAGGAGACGGCGCATGAAGTCTCTCGTCTTAAAGAGGCTTTGGCAGCGGCAGAGCAGGGATCGACATCACAATCGGCCCAACCAGCAAACAAGACTAACTCTGTGAACACTCAACCGTCAATCACTGTACATGTGAAAATGCCAACCGCTCCCAAACTGGGAGTTTTTACCGGCGTGAAGCCATCGGGTGGTGGCGAGGTGTCTTTCAAAGAGTGGAAGGACAAGGCGGAGGCCTACCTGAGAGAGAGCCCGGAGGAGGGGGAGGCGTTCTCCAAGCTGAGAGGGAGCGTTCGGGGACTGGCTGCCGAACAGACGAAAGCTTGCAAGTCTGTGACCACCATGTTCTCTACGCTAGAGGCCATATATGGTAACATTCTAACACCAGAAGACTTGTTGTTGGAGTTCTCAACCATGCAGATGAATGCCGGAGAGGCCCCAAGTGCATTCCTGTCACGTTTGTGGGCGAAGTTGGTGGACATTAACGACATTGTGAAGACCAAGTTCACCAAACAAGACATCAACCATAAACTATACCATGTGTTCTTGAAGCACCTGAACAAACAAAACCCGTTGTTGGCGCTGGAGGTGCGGGGAGCGTTCGGTCTTCCAGGCGTGGCCTCGCCTGAGACCAGTGAGGTGTTGCGTCGCACCAGGGAGCTGGAGACTGACGCAGTGGGAGAGAAGAAGAAGACGGCACACGCCAACGTGACGACAACCATCCCAGAACTCGACTACGACAAGCTGGCCGACTTGGTGGCGAAGAAGATGAAGAGCAGAGATGGAGAAGAACGTCGCCGAGCTTGCTACAGGTGCGGGAGTGAGGGGCATCTGGCTCGTCAATGTGGACATCCTAGACAGGACAACGCTTGTTTCAAGTGTGGGGGGGTAGGGCACGTTGCTCGAGCGTGTAGGTCGGGAAACGGGCCACAGTCAGGGGGGGTGGGCAACCACTGACTGATTCTGAGGCCGCCCAGCTTGACTCGACGATCAGAAGACTCGAAACAGAACGTACTGAAAATAACCTGGTTCGACTTAAAAGCCCATTCTGTGTCACCATTCACGGTGGTGAACAAGTCGAACTAAGGGGGGACATTTTTCAGTGTGACATAGACATTATCCCACGCTCATCAGATACTTTACCAAAGGGACTTCAAGTGACTAGTGCAGAGGTGTTGGAGTATGGATCTAGGTCGGCTGTGAGATGTGTTGTCCAGAACGTATCTTCATCCACCGTAACATTAGACCACACTGTTGTGATTGCTGAATTAAGATCGTCTATTAGTTCTGGTACGTCAGTGCCCTTGGAAGCAATCGTTGGACCATCTTGCACTATTCCTGTAACTATTTGTAATCATGAAACTACTGGACTGTTGGATAGTGGTTCGCAAGTTACCATTATTGGTGAAGGCTTTTACAAGACGCATTTGAGTCACTTGCCTTTACAGAAGGTTAGTTCGGATTTTCATGTCACAGGGGCAGAAGGCCAAGACGTTCCGTACTTGGGTGCAATAGTTGTGCCGTTACGACTGCCTGAATATGTTGTTGGTACAACAGATGTCATTGACGTGGCTGCGTTAGTGTGCACAGATTGTGAATACTCAAAGAGAGTACCAGTTGTTGTGGGTACTAATGTGTACAACTGTCTTGACCAGAAAAACAAGGTCAACATGAAAACCCTTCGTTGTGAAGCAGTGTTTGCTGTGAGTATGCAAACTGGGGTCAAAGAGAAAGGGGATTTGGGGTCAGTTCGTGCTAAGAAGAGAGTCACAATCCCGGCACACAGCTCTGTCACCGTCAGGGGCACCGCTAGAATACCACCACAGACTTGTAGGACTCATGTGTTGATACAGGAACCTGTGAGCGTTCCCCTCGTTGAAGACTTGGGTGTTGTTGCTGCAAAGATTTCTACTGACAGACTGTGGGATGTCAGTGTTGAGATGTGCAATTTTTCAGATGATGATATTGTGTTGAAGAAGAAGCAAGTCATTGCTGATGTATTTGTTTTTGATTCTGAGTATGATGTAGACAAAGTTATTTCTACTGTGACAGATGAGAGTGAATCAAACCATGATGATTGTTATAACACAGTACATTCTTGTTCGGTGGGTGTAGCCAAAGATCCCATTGGTGATCCGGGTCAGACTCGACAGACAGAAACTGAAGATGAAATTCACTTCAAGTTTGGCAGTGATGCGCCGGTCAGTTGGCGTGAACGTTTCAAAGAAAAGTTGAAAACGTATTCTGATGTGTTCATTCACTCAGAGTTTGACATAAAACCAGCACAGACTGGTCATGTTTTTGATGTCGAGCTTGAGCCGGGGGCACCTATTCGTGAGCGTGCTAGACCTCTGTCGCCCAAGGATTTTGAAGATTGTCGAAGGCACATTCAGGGTCTTTTGGACGCACAGATTATCAAACCATCAAATTCTCCCTACGCATCACCAATTGTTTTGTGTAGGAAGAAAAATGGAGATTTGCGGATGTGCGTTGATTACAGGAAGATAAACACAGCTATTCTATCCCGAAAATCGAAGATCTATTTTTGACGCTTAGTAGTGCAAAGTTTTTCACTCAGCTTGATCTCTGTAAAGCGTACCATCAGATTCCCATGACCGAAAGAGCGAAGAAGATCACTGCGTTCAATTGTCCCTTTGGTCAGTTCAGTTTTGAGACTATCCCACAAGGAGTGGTGAATGGTCCAAGTTGTTTTCAGCGCATCATGGAGACTTGTTTTAGGGACATGAATCTAGTGGAGTTAGTCGTCTTTCTTGACGATATCTTGGTTCATGCAAAAGACTTAGATGAGCTTGAGGTTAGGACAGTCAAAGTGCTGGACAAACTACGTCATTTCAAACTGAAGTTAGACCCAGCGAAGTGCATTTTCGGAGCAACTGAGGTAAAACATCTAGGTTACATCATCTCTGAAAACTCTATTCGTCCTGGCCCTGAGAAGATTTCCGCAGTCTCTTCGTGGCCTAAACCCACTACAGTGAAGGAAGTCAAGAGTTTTGTAGGTTTTGCAGGATTCTATAGGAGGTTTATTCCAAACTTCTCGAGTATGATCAAGCCTCTAAATGATCTCACTGTAGGGTATGTCCCGGGAAAATGCAAATCTGGACAGAAAAGAAAAGATGTTTTGAGTTTGAAGTCAGATATTACTCATCTTTGGACTGAAAAGCAGGATGAAGCTTTCGAGAGAGTGAAGTCTGCATTGACTGGTGACCTTGTGTTAGGTATTGCAGACAAAACAAAGCCGTTCTATTTGCACTGTGACGCGAGCGGAATTGGTTTAGGTGCAGTTCTGTACCAAGAGTTTGGTGGACAGATGAAGGTCATTGCTTATGCAAGCCGGGGTTTGAATCGTTCAGAACAAAATTACCCCGCACATAAGAGGGAGTTTCTGGCCCTCAAGTGGGCGATGGGCGACAAGTTCAGTGATTATCTGTTAGGGTCCAAATGCACAGTAGTCACCGATAACAATCCATTATGCTATATCTTGAAGTCCGCAAAGTTAGATGCAACCAGCCATCGTTGGTTAGCGTCTTTGTCAATGTTTGAGTTTGAACTCCGCTACAAAAAAGGTTCTATGCACACGGATGCTGATAGTCTGTCTAGGCGTCCGCAGTCTTCCCCTGAAGAAGACGAAGAGTACAAGCGTTCTCTTGAGAAGGTTAAATTTCTGATAAAGAAAGCTAAAGCGTTTGAGGATACAGGAAATGAAGAATTTTCTGTAGTGACTTCAGAATCAGTTCAAGCTGTTATGATGGCGCATAGGGTAGTTCGCACTGTGCAATCAGGCCGTCAGGTTGTAGGAATTGGTAGGAAGGAAGTCTGTGATGTACTGGACGCTGATGATTATGTCCCAGCTGTAGAGCAGATCGTCAAAGACCCCTTACTCATACCTGATGATGTATTAGAACCAAAAGATGTAGAGGCAGAGACTGTTTCTTCTTTTGAGTGGAGAAAATTGCAGTTGGCAGACAAGGATCTGAGCGTTGTTGTCAGAAGTCTAGAACAAAAGAAAGAGTTGGTAGCTTCGGAGCTAGCTAGTCAAGAGTTGAAAGTGTTTGCGAGGGAACAGAAAAGATTGGTTGTCAAGAATGGAGTTTTGTACCGCAAGGTGGAGAGTGAGTTAGGTGGTGAGATATGGCAGCTAGTCATACCAGCTTCACATAGGCAGCGTGCCTTAGTCGGAGTGCACGAAGATTTGTTTCACACACATTTTGAGAATGGTTTGGCCCAGCTGAGACTGAGATTTTTCTGGCCATACATGTCAAAAGACTTGCAGAAGAAGATAAAGAATTGTAGCAGGTGTATACGAAAGGGGGCTAAATGTGACAAAGCCCCTATGTGTTCTATTGTCACCACAGGACCAATGGAGTTGTTGTCCATTGATTACTTAACGATTGAAGTTAAGGGAAAGAAACAGAACATTCTCGTGATCCTTGATCATTTTACAAAGTTTGCGTCCGCAATTTGCACAGTGGATCAAAAGGCAAAAACAGTAGCAAAAGCTTTGTGGTCAAACTTCTTTATGATCTATGGCTTTCCAAAGAGAATATTGTCAGACAGAGGTCAGGATTTTGAATCCCATTTACTGAGAGAGCTTTGTGAACTGGCTGGCATAAAGAAATGTCGCACAAGTCCCTACCATCCTTCAGGCAACCCAGTAGAGCGCTGGAACAGAACCCTGATAGGTATGATTCGGAGTCTCGAGGATGAAAAAAAAGTTGACTGGAGAAAGAGTTTGCCTGCTGTTGTACATGCGTACAATTGTTGTATTCATCAAAGTACAGGGTATAGCCCGCATTATTTGTTTTTTGGCCGTCATCCATATTTACCTGTGGATATAGCGTTTGGTGTTGACTTGGAGCAAAGAAAGAAGCCCTCACCTAGACAATACATACGAGAGCTCAAAGAAAGACTTTCGTCAGCTTACAAAGCAGCAGGGGAAAGCATGAAAAAGATGAGTGACAAAAACAAAGTGAGATATGATGCAACTGCTCATGCTGCAGAACTTGAGTGTGGCGACAGGGTCTTAGTTCGGAAGTTAGGACCTAGATTGGACTCAAAAGTTTCTGATAGATGGGAAAAGGACATTTACATTGTGGTGTCAAAGTTGCCTGATGTACCGGTGTACCGGGTAAAATCAGAAAGGGCTGTGGGCCCAGAGCGTACTCTACATAGAAACTATTTACTGCCAATTGGTATGTTGGACAGTACAGCTGTGAACACTAAAGTGAAAAATGACAAAGAGACAAGAAAGGTGAAAACTCGAACTCGAAGAGATGTTGAGAAAACTGAACAGTCTGCTTTGAGCGAGTCAGAAGAGGAAACAGAGGAGTTTCGTATTGAGATTGTGCCTCCTAGTGGGCCAATGTTGAGAGTAGGAGCGCCTGAGTTTGTTCCTAGAGGTGAAACTGGAAGTAAGGTAGAGCCTGAAGTTGCAGTGTCACATCCAGATCATGGGGGTGACGGAGATACTGCAAATGAATTTGATGTAGAATCTGATCTAGAACATTATCAGTCAGGTGAAGATGATGTATCAGATGGTCAGAGTGAAGCGCCTGTTGGTACTTCTGGTGTAGGTGAAGCTGTGAGTACATCTGATTCAGGTGATGAGCATGAGGAAGTAGTTAAGAGTGAAGACTCTCTGGAACCAGGTGGTCTCGAAGGAGATGTCGAAGATGTGCAGCTGAGAGTTGAGACTGAAGAGGTTGAGCAACAGAAACCAAAGAGAAATAGGAACAAGTGGCAGACTAATGCTAGTCCGCGCAAGTCGTCTCGTGTTAGGAGACCTCCTAAATTTTTGAATCTTTCTCACAAAGTGGAAAAGTCTAACATTCATGTTGAGGAAGCAGTGTCGGACTTGGTTTCTTTTCAAAAGAAGATGTGTGATTTAGTGGAACAAGGTGCACCCTTGTCTTTTCATGTTCATGCGGCTATTTGTGGCATAAGAGACATTTGTAATGCTCTCCTGCAGAAATTTGAAGTGTAAATGCGTTGTTCAAACTGAAGACTTTTTGCGCGTTGAAGTTGTGTTTGAGTTAGAATGACCCATTTTTTATGTAAACTGAGTTGAGTGTTGTACTCATGGCATTGCTGATTTTTGAATTGACTGAAGTTCTGTTTGTGAAGAGTTTCAGCGTATTTTTGTGTCATGTGTGAATGAACTTTGTAATACGTTTAGGTTGGATGTAGAGTTTTGGATGTGTTATTTTTTTATTTTTGGATTAAATAACATATTCTTACTCCGAATCACATTAGCATTGAGTCACCTGAGATGCTTATCACTGAAAAACGCTTACCCGGCTAAAATCTTTAAAGGGAAGCAACCCCATCACCAAAACGAAAGTGAAAGTAGCTTTGGTAATGGGCCAGCACACTGGGAGTTACCTCCCATACCGGTGTGTGCCACGTCACTTCCTCTAGGAACACGTGCCTATTCTCATACGTCTTTTTCACCTCGGAGAGGACGGTTCACTTTTAGAACGCTCTGTGGCTGACCTTGTGTGTTTGAGTGACACCCGCCGGCCACGTTACCCAGCTTTTCTGCTCGCCTTGCCTACAGTTTGGTGAGCTCGTTCCCGTTTGTTGTTGGTGTTTGCGCTGTTTTCGTTACTGTACTTCATCCGGTTTTTTTGCGGACTTGTGTGTCAGTGACTTGCGTTTTTCGCCATTTTGTTGTTGTGAGTTAGTTTGCTAACTTGTGTGACTTTGGTTGTAGCTCTGCGTGCCTCTTGTTTGTGTTGGGCAAGCGTAGCTATTGTATTTTGTTGGCGCGAAAGTATGTGTGTTTACTGAGTTTTCAGTCTTTTAGACTTACGTTTCAGTAAATTTTTCGCGTTGTTTACGTGTTTTTGACAACATGTCTGATTCAGACAAGCGCCGTGGTAAATCGGACCCCAAGGGGAAAGTTAAATCTAAGTCTTCCTCTTCCAAAGCCGTTTTACTGGTTACAGACCAAGAGCGTAACACTTTGTTGTCTGTTCCTATTTCGGCGCCTAGCGCTGTTACTACTTCTATTGTGGCGTCTAGCGCTGCGGTTTCTTCTGCACTAGCTTCTACAACGACGACCTCGTCGTCGTTGTTAGCACCGGATCAGGGTGCGTTAGTTTCTTCTTTGTTAAAGACTTTGGTTCCGGAGATCCGCAGCCTGGTGCAGGCAGAGTTCCAGCGTTCCGTCGCCAGCAGTTTGGCGTTTCCGGCATCTGGCAGTGACGTCCGGGCGTTGGCTTCCGTGTCTTTGCCTTCCACTTCCGCTTTGGATCAGCGTCCTCCCTCTTCAGCTTCTGCTTCCGCTGGAGGCTTGACTGGTAAGCAGAGCTGGTCCGATAGCCCTCGTGAGGCGACTGGACGTTCTCCCGTGGGAGACAGCTCTTTCGCATCGGGTCACGACCGATACCATGCTGATCTTTCATTTCCGGCGATAACCTTCGAGGCCCTGGATTTGATTGAACAGCGGCGGCAGTCGGTTTCGGCTGCCGCATTTCCGGCACTCGCCGGAAGTGATGATCCATCCGGGCAGGCACGCTACGGCGGCTGTGATGTGACGGAGTATTCACTGACTTCCGGTCCTTCTGGATCGCGAAGTCAACCAGTGCAGCCTCCACTTCCGCATTGCGCGGTTCCGTTGGCTGCACTTCCGGTTTCGGCCGTTCACGCCTCTTCCTCTTCTGGTGGTTCCTTCCGGATACCAGAGGGTGGGGGTCGGCGTGTGCCTTCCGGCCTTTTGGGGCCTAGGCTTGAGCAGTCATCACTCCACTCGGATGGGGGAGTGACGTCAGCTCATTCAGCTCCGGTTTTTGCGGATGGTCGTCCTACCTACCCTTTACCTTCACAAGGTTTTGGGATGCAGGATGAGGTTCGTGCACAGGTGTTTCCGGCTTCCGGTTTGCCAGTGCATGCTTCCGCTTCCGGAACTGGTGATTTCGGTCATGGTTCCACGTGTGACAACTCTGATGCTCCAGCAGTGGTCAGCGAGGAGTCTCGGGGCGTGTTTCCGTCGAAGCTCAAGGCTGTCCTTGACATTGCGGCGGAAGTAGCCTCTCGGTATTTTCCCGAAGGGGTGGCGGCTGCGGACTCTTCCGCTCCGGTCGTTCCTTCGGCCATGGCGGACTTCCGGCCGGCACAGGAAGAGGCTTCTTCCTTCCGGTTCGCCGAGGCTCCGTCAGTGGCTTACCAACTTTCGCAGTCGCTGGTTCGTCCAGCACATGCAGGGAGTGGTATTCGGCCAATGCCTGTTCCTTTACTGCTGCCTTTTGGCCCAGTTCCGGAATTGGCTCAGCAGTGGGTGGCTTCGGCTTCTCAAGCCTCTTCCTTTGTGCCTACGGGCAACAGGAAGCTCAGCATGCCCACTCACAGCCAGAGCTGGCTGGCGTCCTTTGCACTCCCTAGGGCTACTCTTCCGGTACCCAGGGAATTGCTGCCTCTTCTGGCTAAACCGATCAAGCGTGATTCGGTTCTGCCGGTTTCTGAGGCTTCCCTCCTCTCTGCTGAGGAGGTGGGACGTCGGCAACTCGAACTGTCCTCCATCGCGGAGACCCTTGTTCGGACTCTGTCTCGGACTTTGACCGATTCGCTGGTTCCTTTCACCCTCAGTGAGGAACAGAATGCGGATGATGTCTCTGCACTTTTGACTGCGTTGGCCAAGGTCATTGAGGAGCAAATGCGGCTTTCCTCACTACAGTACACCCAAGCGGTACTCTGTAGGAGGGACCTCTTCCTATCGCAGTCCCAGTTCACGGAGCTGGCTACTAGGGAGACCTTGAGAGTCTCCCCGGTCTCAGAGGAGTCTCTCTTCTGTTCGCTGGCAATGGATGCCAGACAGAAGGAGATTCAGTCAAACAAGGACATTCAGTTCCTTGACTTTACTCTGAAGGGGGTGAAACAGTTTAAGCCTTCTAGCCAAGCAGGCTCAGACATCGTCGAACCCCAAGACAGCTCAGAAGCGGCAGGCTCCGCCGGCCGCTCGTGGCGGGAAGAAGAGGACGGCATCGGGGAGGGGGCGTGGCGGCTCTGTGAGTAAGCCACACCCTCAATGATGCGCTCCCGATCTCACCCCCCTCCCGCCTTCCACCTTGGTGATGGCGGGAGGCCCCTCCCGGGCACTTTCTCATTGGATGTTGGTAGTAGACAGCCAATGGATTGTGGGAGTGGTGAGATCGGGCTTCCGCCTGCTCTGGCGGGAGGAAAAGGCGCCTCTTACCCGAGTGCCGCCGCGGTTCAAGCCCCCCTTCTCGCAGGAAGCACGTTCCGTCTTGCAGTCGGAAATTGCCTCCCTGGAGCAGAAGGGCGCGGTGGAGAGAGTTCGGGTTCACAGCTCCCTGGGATTTTACGGGCGTCTCTTCGCCGTTCCCAAAGCGTCAGGAGGATGGCGTCCCGTGTTGGATTTATCTCTCCTCAACACTTTCTTGAGGGAGATAAAATTCAAGATGGAGACGCCAGCCTCTGTCCGAGACTCTCTCCGCCCAGGAGACTGGGTGACCTCGATCGACCTCACGGACGCATACTTTCTCTTTCTTATGCATTCGGCCGACCGGAAATGGCTTCGTTTCCGGTGGGGAGATCAGATCTACCAGTTTCGCGCACTCCCTTTCGGGCTGTCCCTCGCACCATGGATTTTCACCATGGTGGTGAGACAGGTCTGTGCACTGGTGAGGTCCCAGGGTATCCGCCTGCGGGCTTATCTGGACGACTGGCTCATCATGAGCCAGTCCCAGAGCGGCTGTTCGCAGGATACCCTGACGGTTCTTCGAGAATCCAACTGGTTGGGGTTCTCGATCAACCGGGCAAAGTCGGAGCTGACCCTGTCACAGACATTCACTTATCTGGGGATGTCTTTCGACACGGTCGCTTGGACTGTCCGGCCTTCTCAGAGAAGGGTGGACAAGCTCCAAGCTCAGATTCGCTCCACTTTGCCCCCCTGATGGCTTCCATCCGGTCGCTCGTCTCTATCCTGGGTGCCCGCTCCCAAGTGGGACCTGTTTTTAATCCTGGAATTCTTACGTTCCGCGGAGTTTGAGCCTTTGAGAGAGGCCAGTTTGTTCAATGTCACTCGCAAAACGCTGTTTCTCCTTTTGTTGGCAACGGCCCGACGGGGTAGCGAGGTCCACGCCCTGTCGGGTCTGCCTGGGGATATCTCCTTTGAGCCGGACGGTTCCGCATTTTTGCGTTTCCGGCCCGATTTCCTGGCCAAGAATCAGGCTCCGGGGCAGGCCTCTCCGCTGGTTAGAGTCAAGGCTCTCACTAGCGCGTTGGCTCCGGATGACCCTGATTCGGTCAATTGCCCTGTCAGGGCTCTTCGTCTGTACTTAGCCTGAACTCAGCCGATTCGGTCTAGTTCTCAGAAGTTGTTTTTTATCTCTCTCCTTACTAGGCGCGAGAAAGATTTGTCGAAGGTAACGTTGGCCCGGTGGGTGTCCTCGCTCATCAAGCAAGCTTATGAGTGGAGTCGCACAAAGAGGGGGGGGGTCATGCCCTCCTTGCCACTTGACTCGGCCCGAGCCCATGAGACGAGGGCGTGGGCATCCTCTCTGGCAGTTCTGCGCTCCAGACGTCTAGAGGAGGTGCTGACAACTGCGTATTGGCGTTCCGAAGATATATTCATAAACTTTTATCTTCGGGATGTCTCGGCTCTTCGACAGGATGGCTCCAGAGGCCTTCCAGCGCTCATAGCAGCAGGCCAGTTCCTGTCCAGAACTTGATGGTGAGTTTTGATTCATTTCTAGCCCACCGCCTTGTTGATGTTATCTGCTAATGTGATTCGGAGTAAGAATATGTTATTTAATGGAAAATTTCCGAGATAAATTTTCATTTAAGTAATATACTTACCCGAATCACATACTGTATTCCCTCCCACCTGCCCCGCTTATGGTTTTAAGGATATTTAAAGCCGTATGAGAATAGGCACGTGTTCCTAGAGGAAGTGACGTGGCACACACCGGTATGGGAGGTAACTCCCAGTGTGCTGGCCCATTACCAAAGCTACTTTCACTTTCGTTTTGGTGATGGGGTTGCTTCCCTTTAAAGATTTTAGCCGGGTAAGCGTTTTTCAGTGATAAGCATCTCAGGTGACTCAATGCTAATGTGATTCGGGTAAGTATATTAATTAAATGAAAATTTATCTCGGAAATTTTCCATTTAAATGTTCTCAAAATTTTGACATTTAGAGGAACATTTCCAAGGAGGGGTGAATGTAACCCCCACTATTTTATTGATAAATAATAAATCGTGTGGTTACTAGTCAAAGGGAAGTAACAAGACAAATTGATACAGATTTGTTGAGCTGAGTAGTTGTGTCCCTTTGGGTAGTTGTGTCCCTTGAATGAAATTATGACCTTCAACCCAATTGAGTTTTTATAATTGATTTATTTTTTCTTTTTGCTGTATTAGACTTTGGATTAAATGTTGTAATTTTGATGGGATGAAAGAAAGATATTATTTTTGAGGCATGAAAAAAGGTTATCGTTTTCTGCCGCGAGACTGCTGGGATTGCTCCTCTGTCCCGCCATGAAACTTAAAGGGTGTTGCTGAATGTAAGGTGTGGAGAAATCTACAGAGATCGGTGTGTCCTAATCAAGGTTAGAAAGTGTTTTATTGTAATTTTGTCAAGAAATGTTTTGTCTTTCATTTGGTATTCATTTTAGATGAGATTGTACACTGAATTTCATAGAAATGAATTTTATTGGAAACCGGTCATGCGGCAAGATGATGGAATAGTGAAATTTCATTTATTGTAGGTTTATTATTCTTTGAATGCATAAATGAGTGTTATGATTGTTTCTGAGTCTAAATTCATTGTTTTGGTAATGTTTCAAGCTTTTGGTTGTAAATGATCGTAGTATTTTTTGGAATTTGCGCCAAGAATAACATGGGTCTGTTTGCGCATGCGCAAGGAAATTAATTCTCGTGGATTATGCCCCTTGCATCAAGATGGCCGCGCCCATGCGTTGTGTAAACAAAGGGTTTGTTTGGGCTTTGATTTTGTCTGAAAGCCATTCAATTAAGGAAATGGATAGTTTTTGATGTGAAAATAGGTGAAATGAAATACAGTTTTTGGCATTGTACTTTTTGGAGTTGTCAAAACAAATTTGGTTTGGAAAATGTACCTGTAGTGGCTAACATAACTGGAGAGTGATCGGTAGTGGAGTTTGAGGCTGGATGTGTTCTTATTACTTCATCTTCATCAAGGATGGATTAATTTTGAATTGCGAGTAAAGATTGTCATTATGTTGTGTAGTGAGTAGGCCTGGTAATGACAGTCAGTAGAGTAGATTTTGAATAATGAATCTACTGGATTATTGTATAATCTGCTGTAATTATCCACTAGATAATTTTGTACACAGTTGATATGACAATGGTCTGAAAGTGAGAGTATTAGTGGTAATGGTAGTTTTGTGAAACTACAATTTTTTCATTAGAATCCTAAAGATTCTATGTTTGTTTATGGATCACTTATAAAAGTTAACATCGTGTTCTAATGCGTTGTTCTGCTTTGCAGGGCCACAGTTTTTTTTCCTGAATGTCCCATTCATTCAAGAAATTAAATAAAACAAAACTGAAAAGAACCGTTTTCAGTCGTCTTTACTTTCAACAGTGTGAGGCTCTGCAGTCTGAGTGAAGTGTGTGTGGTTGAACTGCAGACCCTGTTTCATTGTAGTGAGGTCTGCACAAGGAGTGGCCATTTTCCTATCTCAGAATATGACATACCCATCAGCTTCAGGGGGCGAAGCCCCCTGACCCCCACTGGCAACCCCCCCCCCCCCTCTCCTATTTGCCTAGTCCGGCCCTGCCTCTCAACCACATTCTGATGAGTCATATTAAGGAACGGCAAAAGGCTCGATCATCAACTCGATACAATGTATCGACAAAAACTGAGAAAATTATCGATAACACGTCACTGGTCGACGTTTGCATTGATACAATTTGTTTTGCCAATCGCTTTGCTTTTTTATCGTTTAAAACATGTGTTAGGTATGACACTCTTTTATCGATAACGCAGAGAAGCGATTGCCTAATATCTGTGTTAAATAAAATGACGACTATAGTGAAATGTAATGTTATTGATACATTTGACATTTTTGTTGTCAAAGAAAGTTTAATAGTATTATCGAATGCCATTTGAGCTTTGAATTTTATCGTATTATGGTTTCTAAAAATCGGAGTCTGATTCTGTCTGTGTGTGGTTTTGTATGTCAAAGACGAGAGATCCGCAGTGGTAAAAAGTCTCAATCGTGAAGGCGGGAAGGTCGCTATAGCTCTAAGCCATACACGTTTGGTTAGGGCTACATGTAAGTACCGATTGGAGTGAGAGGCATTACGTAGAGGTTACATGCCGAGTCATTAAAAATAATGGTCGAAGTTAGCGGATCATGAAAAATGCGAGCTTCAGCGAGCTTTTTCATGACCGCGAACTGAGACCATTATTTCTAATAATCACTGAGACGAGGTGTGTAACCTCTTTATTCCCCCTTTCTTCAGTTATTCAAAGAAAACAGGAGTTTTTGTGCGAAAGTTTGATCGAATCCGAATCACTCAACCAGTCAACCTGCGCAGGCGATCGATTAATGCGCGGTTGTATAGTTCCGTGCAAATCATTCCATTCTGTTAACACTTCTTGTCAGTTTCCCTGTTTTAGACTAAAATCAAGTACACAGATAAGCTGTTATTCTGCTGTGGCGGTAAAGGCAGATATTGTGTGTTCTGTTTATGTTTTAGTATCGCTTAGGATAATGTTCTTTCGTCAAATGGGACTAGCAGACGAACTTTTGCACCCGTGTTCCAACGTTAATTACTGTATGAAGTTCAGTTTTCTGGGGAAAATAGTGTATGAAACCGCTTTATGTTGTTTAAATTGATGAGATGTGTGCATTTGGTTGCGTGTGATCTGTTTGTAAAATGAAATATTGTTGAAAACTGACCGTCGGATTGCAGTCAGTGTTGTCGAAGAAACTGCGTTAAAAGAAGGGGAAGTACTCTTGTCGGCTAGAGTATGAGTTACTTGCCTTGGGAATTTGCTTGTGATGAACGGTTTGTGCACGGCAGATCTAGATTCAGAAAACAACCTAACTCATGGATTTTTTAAGGAGATTCATGTGTTCAGGCCTGTAGTTGTTAATTTAAATGCGGTATGTTTGTATTGTTTGGAACTTTTCAGTCGCAAAAGTAGTACCAAAACAGAACAGCTTCTCAACCCATTGCACTATCGAGGATTCAGGCTGTTGCTGGCTCGTTATTTGTTTGGTTGCTGGGTCATTATGTAGAGGTTACATGCCGAGTCTCAGTGATTATTAAAAATAATGGTCGAAGTTGGCGGATCATGAAAAATGCGAGCTTCAGCGAGCTTTTTCATGACCGCGAACTGAGACCATTATTTTTAATAATCACTGAGACGAGGTGTGTAACCTCTTTATTGCTCCTTTCTTCAGTTATTCAAAGAAAACAGGAGTTTTTGTGCGAAAGTTTGATCGAATCCGAATCACTCAACCAGTCAACCTGCGCAGGCGATCGATTAATGCGCGGTTGTATAGTTCCGTGCAAATCATTCCATTCTGTTAACACTTCTTGTCAGTTTCCCTGTTTTAGACTAAAATCAAGTACACAGATATGCTGTTATTCTGCTGTGGCGGTAAAGGCAGATATTGTGTGTTCTGTTTATGTTTTAGTATCGTTTAGGATAATGCTCTTTCGTCAAATGGGACTAGCAGACGAACCTTTTGCACCCGTGTTCCAACGTTAATTACTGTATGAAGTTCAGTTTTCTGGGGAAAATAGTGTATGAAACCGCTTTATGTTGTTTAAATTGATGAGATGTGTGCATTTGGTTGCGTGTGATCTGTTTATAAAATGAAATATTGTTGAAAACTGACCGTCGGATTGCAGTCAGTGTTGTCGAAGAAACTGCGTTAAAAGAAGGGGAACTACACTCGACTCCACTTAGCTCGACCCCGCTTAGCTCGTCCGCCGTTTAGCTCGTCGCCATATTTTTTCCCCGGGCTGACGTCCTTCTTTGTATCTGTAAAATTAAGCTGGTTAGCTCGTCCGCCGGTTAGCTCGTCCGCCGCTTTGCTCGACCAAACTTTCCAGTCCCAAGGCATGGTGTGACGTCATTTACGCCGGATAGCTCGTCATAACGACATTGTGTCGTCAGCGATGACGTCTTCTGACAGGATGACAGTAACAAAAGAACGTTCCATAAACTGCCAGACTTTTCGAATTGAATGTCAAAGAAGAAAACATGCGCTGTTTATCTGATTTTGCTACTTTGTTTCAATTTTCTCCCACTTATTAGTAGGTACAATGTACACACAAAACTTTCTTTGTATGACTAATTAGAATAATGTTTGGACAATGACACCTGTCAATCATTTCTGGCATCCATCTGTCACTCAGTCCTAGACAAATGCCAATCGTTGGGTAGTCTCACAACGCAGAAAAGATGCAAACGAAACGAAAGGTGCAGGGTCTTTCCCTGAAAAGGAAAATGGAAGTTATTCAAATAATGGAGGACAATCCAAGCAAACTCCTAAAGACCATAGCAGACGATCTTGATATCCCACGAACGACGTTGTCCTCGATCAAGAAAGATAAAGTTAAGCATATAAAGTTTTTCATTTAAAATTCTTCTCATTGGACTGCTTATTTTTGGATTTAATAAAAAAAATCCCAAGAAATGTGCTTTCTGTTTCATGGTTTACATCTCTCTCTCTCTCTCTCTCTCTCTCTCTCTCTCTCTCTCTCTCTCTCTCTCTCTCTCTCTCTCTCTCTCTCTCTCTCTCTTCTGCCTATCTCTCTGTTATTTTCATAGTAACACATGTTACAAACCCAATATGCGAAACGAATATAAACTCTATCAACATCTTACCGAGTCTATGAACAGAAATTCGTCATTTGACCATTGCACATCATAGCTCCTACTCCATGGTGATGAAAGGATTACTTCTGGTTTGTAGACACGGTAAAATGTCATGTTGTGAACAAAGGGCTATTCGAGGATGATCTACTAGATTGATAGTTATCTCAGAACCTGATACACCCGTTTACAAGTGTTTATGTGCTTTTAATATTGGTCTGGACGAATTCGCCGGATAGCTCGTCGCAGCATATCCCCCAGGGAAATTGGACTCCGTTTACCTCGTCCGCTGCTTAGCTCGTCGGCCGGTTAGCTCGTCGCGAATTTTTCGGTCCCGAGAGGGACGAGCTAAGCGGAGACGACTGTACTCTTGTCGGCAAGAGTATGAGTTACTTGCCTTGGGAATTTGCTTGTGATGAACGGTGTGTGCACGGCAGATCTAGATTCAGAAAACAACCTAACTCATGGATTTTATATGGAGATTCATGTGTTCAGGCCTGTTGTTGTTAATTTAAATGCGGTATGTTTGTATTGTTTGCTCCAGAGATGTATATTTCGTACGTATAGAGCGTTCGGAACTTTTCAGTCGCAAAAGTAGTACCAAAACAGAACAGCTTCTCAACGCATTGCACTATCGAGGATTCAGGCTGTTGCTGGCTCGTTATTTGTTTGGTTGCTGGGTCATTATCGAAAAATAACTAGCTCTACAAGTTTACAGAGGTAAAGAAGCAGAGGGGGGAATAACGAAAAATAACTAGCTCTACAAGTTTACAGAGGTAAAGAAGCAGAGGGGGGAATAATATCATTGTTTTGGATTAACGCGGAGATATGCACTCATATTTCCATTCTTGTATCAATTTTCACCCCGTGAACAAACATGTTTTATTGTGTAATCCGAGAAACAGAACACGGCTTCATCATCGTGATGTGATCACAGCAACAATTGTTCATACAACAAGAAGTTGGTGATTAAATTGGCCCTACTTTGTCACTGCATGCGAAGAGCTCACTGTATAGATCCCCGCTTTGCCAAGCATCTGGCTGAGCACTATTGGTACCTTTGTGATATTAGGTCGTATTCGACAAAAACATTTAGTCAAGTTTCAGAAAGACTGGAAATCTGGACAAGCACTGTTAGAAGAAAACCTGAGTTAAAGACACATTGCTGTTTTTTGTTAGTCGAGGTAAACTAATTTTGTTCGAGTGTGCGGTTGTTATAAAGTTTAATAATTTTGGAAAGACTCGTGATAGGCTGAATCCGGGTTCAGCCTGGGAGAACACGCCTGTGGGCCATTTATCCCCCTCTGCAGAATTCAGATGGGATAAAGATGAAGGCGCTCCAAGTATTGTATTGAAATCCAAGAATGACATCCGGAAACTTTGTTGTCAAAAGATCATACTTGAATGGTGCAATCTGGTGCCGTCCGAGCCCAGAACTTGCAAGTTCTGTATTATGACTACCAAATGTGTGTGTGTGTGTGTGTGTGTGTGTGTGTGTGTGTGTGTGTGTGTGTGTGTGTGTGTGTGTAAATGTGTATGTGAGCGGGGGGGTGTATGTGTGTGTGTGTTTGTGTGTGTGTTTGTGTGTGTGTGAGCAGGGCCGGACCCAGGGGGGGGGGGGTTCCAGGGGTTCCGGAACCCCACCCCTGGAAAAAGCATGTACCTTGCATTGCTTTGAGTGATTTTTTTGTTTTTTTAAAATAAATTTTGAGTGTGTCTCTAACAAATTTTATTCAATGTGAAATCCGATGAGAAAAAGGTACCCCCCCCCCCCCCCCCCCACCAACTCACACTGACAGGCCTTAACCCTCAAAACAAGGCCCAGAATGCACCAGATTGCACAGATTTTAACCGTTTTTCAAAAATTTTCCGGGGGAGCATCAGTGCCCCCGGACCCCCCTAGTTCAGGCGCGCGCTTGTGGCGCCACTTCGCTGATTTGCTCCCCCCAGAAAAGGAGGAACCCCCCCCCCCCCCCCCCTTACAACTCATTTGGTCCGGCCCTGGTGAGTGTGTGTAGTGTTGAGGCCGACTCTTCAGTCATGAGATGTTTACGTCAAGTTAATGCACGACTTTTCACCAATAGACAATGTTGGGAAATAACTCTGTAATACCAGTGGAACAGTTGCGTCCCTTCCAAACAGAGAACCAAACCGTCAATGTGGATTTGTGGGCTCAAGCAATAACGATCAATAACGGCACAAAGGTCGAAGCTCCGATGTTATTGTTTTGCAGTGTCAGCTTCATAATCATGATGAGCTTGTATGTATCTGTAATGTTGAGGAGCAAGGTATATACGCGCGCACACACACACACACACACAATGTGTGTGTGTGTGTGTGTGCGCGCGCGTGTGTAAGCGCGCGAGCATGTGTGAAAGAGAGAGAGAGAGAAAAAAAAGAGAAAGAGAGGGAGGGGGGTACGAGAAAGAGGGAGTGTGAGAGAGAGAGAGAGGGAGTGTGTGAGAGAGAGAGGAGTGAGAGGAAGTGGTAGAGAGAGAGATTGAGACGGAGAGAGAGAGAGAGAGAGGGAAAGAGAGAGACAGAGACAGAAAGACAGAGAGAGACAGAGAAAGAGGTATGTTTGCCGAGGGTTGCACACAACTGTTGTAACAACTTGGGAAGGGGACAATTAGGCACTTAGACTGGTACATTTGGTGGCTGTTTAGGCCTTGCTTTTAATGTTTATATTATGCTCAGATTCTGCAGCCAGGTTTTCTGACACACGGAGACGTGCTACTTGGAGCAGACGACACAAGTGACGACCTTGTTATCGATGTAGGGAGGACAAGGAAGACTTCCGCACACAGTGACCGTGTAGTAGAACAGAAGGCCGTTGTTATTCCTATCGCTGCTGGAGTCGTCTTCAGGACTACCATCCAGACACACGTACTCGCCACCATAGTGTTTGTATTGCTCTGAAGCCAGGTGTCCGGTGTAGTGGGGTGTCCAGCCCGGGGGACAGGTGAGGGTGGCGGGCACCATGATGGTGGTGGACTGAGGGGCCAGGCACACGGAGCAGGGCACGCCGTGGTTGTGGTGACCAGAGATGTGTTCATACTCAGCGCCGAACAGGCGGCCGTAGAGATATGGTTTGACCGTGTTGTCAAACTGTGGCGTCCTGGTCAGACACAGACGGTTGGTTCCGCCTCCTGTCATGCTGTAGAATTTTCCTCCGGCAACTCCTTCAGTGAACACACAAAACATTAAAGCTTTCAATGAGACACCAACGAGTTTTTACATTAAGTCAAGTGTTGTAAGTGTGTGTGTGTGTGTCTGTGTGGGGGGGGGGGGGGGCTTGCGTGCGTACGCCGGTTGAGTGCGTGCGTGCGTGCGTTGTCAGTGTGTGTGTGTGTGTGTGTGTGTGACACTTACCAGTATAAGCCAGAGTGGTGGTGCGGGGACAGGTTTTTCTCCCCCAGCGAACGAAACTCGAACCTGGAAAAGTAACAACAGCACTGAACGTTAGCAACTGGGTTATTATTGTTGTTGTTGATATATAACGTCCCTAGCAGGTCGGGGTTTCAACTCTCTACAGTGTCTCCCACTGTGTCACAATGCGTCCCACAGTTGTGTCGAGACAAAGAGAGAAAAAAAAGAGAGAGAGAGAGCGAAAGAGAGAGAGTGAAAGAGAGAGAGAGAGCGAAAGAGAGAGAGAGAGAGCGAAAGAGAGAGAGAGAGAGAGCGAAAGAGAGAGAGAACGAAAGAGAGAGAACGAAAGAGAGAGAGAGCGAAAGAGAGAGAGAGAGAGCGAAAGAGAGAGAGAACGAAAGAGAGAGAGCGAAAGAGAGAGAGAGCGAAAGAGAGAGAGAGCGAAAGAGAGAGAGAGCGAAAGAGAGAGAGAACGAAAGAGAGAGAACGAAAGAGAGAGAGAGAGCGAAAGAGAGAGAGAACGAAAGAGAGAGAACGAAAGAGAGCGCGAAAGAGAGAGAGCGAAAGAGAGAGAGAGAGCGAAAGAGAGAGAGAGAGAGCGAAAGAGAGAGAGAGAGAACGAAAGAGAGAGAACGAAAGAGAGAGAGAGCGAAAGAGAGAGAGAGCGAGAGAGAGAGCGAGAGAGAGAGAGACAGAAGTCAGAAGTCAGAAGTCAGAAAGTTTATTCGCCAAAACTTAGAAGTTCATTGGGGGAATGAGAAACAATTTCGAAACCGAAAAACGTTACACAATGTACACATCAATGGGATGGCTCACTATTTCTATCCCTTAGCCGACATGGTAATTTCCGCGTCAGTTTTTGTATTGTCCGTTTTGTGCGTGTACAACTAATTACACAGTTCTCTCGCATGTCAATCAATCAATCAATCAATATGAGGCTTATATCGCGCGTATTCCGTGGGTACAGTTCTAAGCGCAGGGATTTATGTAATTTTTTAAAAAATTTTATGCAATTTATATCGCGCACATATACAAGGCGCAGGGATTTATTTATGCCGTGTGAGATGGAATTTTTTTTTTACTCAATACATCACGCATTCACATCGGCCAGCAGATCGCAGCCATTTCGGCGCATATCCTACTTTTCACGGCCTATTATTCCAAGTCACACGGGTATTTTGGTGGACATTTTTATCTATGCCTATACAATTTTGCCAGGAAAGACCCTTTTGTCAATCGTGGGATCTTTAACGTGCACACCCCAATGTAGTGTACACGAAGGGACCTCGGTTTTTCGTCTCATCCGAAAGACTAGCACTTGAACCCACCACCTAGGTTAGGAAAGGGGGGAGAAAATTGCTAACGCCCTGACCCAGGGTCGAACTCGCTTCCGAGCGCAAGTGCGTTACCACTCGGCCACCCAGTCCAGTCGCAAAGCATATCCGAAGACAACAAAATGTGCAAACCGTGTGTAGTTTAATACAAAAGAAGTTCGCTACAAAATCATTTTGATTGATACATGTATAACAGGACAAATAACACCAACTTCGTAACACGTAAAAGAGGAAACCACGTGCACTGACAGTTTTCAATGGACAGATTGCAAAAATTGTGGTCGTGATTTGCTTCTATCTTGCGTTCTACACGCGTGTTACGAACTGTGCTAAAGTAGTTACAACTTAAAATTAAATAGTGGTTCGTCTGTGATGATTAGGTCTGTGTTGCGCAAAAGTAAGGGCTGCGGGGAAACCACACGTTACGAAGTTGACCACGGAAAAGTATGGTTAATATTTAGCCTACATGTGATTTGAAAAATATTGTTGAATTGAATTTTGATAATGAAGTTAAATGAAATAAGAAAAATATTTCAAATTTGGTCAAGAAGGAATATAACCATTTGGAAATATTGTTGTGATAAAAACACTTGCAATGTCCAAAATAACCCACTTGTTAACAAACTTGCCGGACCCGGATGAACAGTTTTTAAAAGACTTGAATGCCATGTTGTAGAGTTTTCTTTGGAATGGAAAAAAACGACAAGATAAAACGTTTAAAAGTATGTCAGTTGTATGAGGATGGCGGTTTGAAAATGGTTGATGTGAAGTCATTCCTCGCAAGTTTTAAAATTAGTTGGCTAAAGCGCATATTGTGTAATGATGGAAAAGTAACACAAATTTTGTATGCAATATGTCCTTTGGTAAGAAAAGTTAAGCAGTATGGTGGAGAGTATGCAAATGTTTTGATGTTGAGGGTGAAACATCCCTTTTGGGCTGACGTCTTTAGACATTATAAGATGTTGTATGACAAAAGTGTGCCCCTTACATTAAAACAGTTTGTCTCAGAACCATTACATTATAACAGAAGTATATGTAGAGCTGGTAAATGGATTTGTATGTTAGATTGGATAGAAAATGGAATTGTTTCTGTGGGTTACTTGTTAAGTGACAATGGATATTTAAGTTATGATGATTTTAAGCAACTATATCCAAACGTTTATGTTGATTTTGTGTTATATGAAGGCTTACTTGCCTCAGTAAAGGCATATCAGAGGAAATTGAAATTGACATTAGATGAAAAATATGATGTAAGGGAGGCTTGTGTTTGGTCTTTTTTGAGTACTAGCAGTGTAGGCTAAATCAGATTTTTTTTAAAAATTATTATAGACCTATCACCAGTAACAACTCTGGAGAAGTGGGGACGCGAGTTACAAATTAATATGGAGGATAAGATAAGGCCATGGTTTTTCAAAAAATTAAAACAATTACAACTGACCAGAAGCTCCGCTGAAGAATTTTACCAACAGGACGTTTCCTGTTTTTGAGGAAATTACTTGATACGCCATTATGTCCGCTATGTAATCAAGCAGAAGAAACAATATCTCACATGTTATGGCAGTGTGTGATGATTCAGGATTATTGGTCTGATGTACTTACATGGTTAACTACAAATTTTGCCCACTGTCACGGAGTGCAGTTCTCGTTAGAGCTAATAATTATGTGGTGTACAGACTAATTGGTATTCAGACAGAATTTTGAATTCAATGATTTTGATTGCTAAATACATTATTTTTGGGGGGAAAATTACAAGGGAGAGAACCTACTGTCCCAACCTTTGTAAATTATGTGAAAAATTGGTTTGAGGCAGAAAAATATCAACGCATAATAGATGGACGTTATGTACAGTTCGTGTGGGAGTGGAAGCAATATAGCCACTTTTTTTCACTGAGGACATTTTTCTATTATCCAAGTTAGATGGTTTTCTTTTCGCCTGTAGTCCTTCTTCTTTTTTACATTTAGTCAAGTTTTGACTAAGTGTTAAGTTTTAACATAGAGGGGGAATCGAGACGAGGGTCATGGTGTATGTGTGTGTGTGTGTGTGTGTGTGCGTGTGTGTGTGTAGAGCGATTCAGAGTAAACTACTGGACTGATCTTTATGAAATTTGACATGAGAGTTCCTGGGAATGATATCCCCGGACGTTTTTTTTCATTTTTTCGATAAATGTCTTTGATGACGTCATATCCGGCTTTTTGTAAAAGTTGAGGCGGCACTGTCACACCCTCATTTTTCAAATCAAATTGATTAAAATTTTGGCCAAGCAATATTCGACAAAGGCCGGGGTTTGGTATTGCATTTCAGCTTGGTGGCTTAAAAATTAATTAATGACTTTGGTCATTAAAATTCTGAAAATTGAAAAAAAAAAAAAAATTTATAAAATGATCCAAATTTACGTTCATCTTTTTCTTCATCATTTTTTGATTCCAAAAACATATAAATATGTTATATTTGGATTAAAAACAAGCTCTGAAAATTAAAAAAATTAAAAATTATAATCAAAATTAAATTTTCAAAATCAATTTAAAAACACTTTCATCTTATTCCTTGTCGGTTCCTGATTCCAAAAACATATAGATATGATATGTTTGGATTAAAAGCACGCTCAGAAAGTTCAAACGAAGAGAGGTACAGTAAAGCGTGCTATGAAGCACAGCACAACCGCTACCGCGCCAAACAGGCTCGTCATTTTCACTGCCTTTTGCACTAGCGGCGGACTATACGTTCAATTTCATTCTGTGAGTTCCACAGCTTGACTAAATGTAGTAATTTCGCCTTACGCGACTTGTTTTTCTTCTTAGAGGGGGGAATCGAGACGAGGTCGATGTGTGTGTGTGTGTGTGTGTGTGAGTGTGTGTGTCTGTGTGTGTCTGTGTGTGTGTAGAGCGATTGAGAGTAAACTACTGGACTGATTAATGGCCTCCAAATGCGCAACTGACACCCACACCCTCGATCCAGCAAGTGTCTCGGGAACTGTTTAGATAAGCAGGAGTATGCTTCGATTGCTGGACCGAGCAAACCATGGCCCATGCGAAGACTGAAATTGGAGACGGCCTGTAAATTAGCCTGTGGGCATAGGGAAGCTGGGTGTTGACAACTAATGATAACAGACTTGGAGGAACGAGTCGCTGTAGCACACAGCAGACATTCTTTCAAAACTGCGGCTTTAAAGACGGCTCATGCACCCCGACTTCGTTTCGTGCTTTGCGGATTCTTAACAGAGCAAGCTTTAGAGTAAAGTCGAACCGTTTGAGCTTGGAATTTGAGTTCTCTCATGCAACCCACCCCAGAGCCTTGGACAACGCAGGACTCTAATGGAATCCCCAACGTTGGTGTCGGGTCAACGCAGGACTCTTCTGGAATCCCCAACGTTGGTGCCGGGTCAACGCAGGACTCTTCTTGAATGCCCAACATTGGTGCCGGGGTCGGACTATCCCCCTGAGCACCAACGGCTGTCCTTCCAGCAACAGCCGAGGCAGTCGGCACGCCACATGCACCAACACCTACCACCTGCCAGACATGAGGGTCAAACGAATTTGCCCCCCCCCCCCCACTTCCCTCAACAGCAGAGACCTCCAACAATGTATAAAATGCCCAATCGAGACAACAGCACCACCAATGATCGCCACATCCAAGGACGTCAGACCACATCCCCCTCGCCACCTCCCTACCGCTGGCACTACGAGCAGCGTCAGGGTCAACTGAGGTCTCAGTCCCCCTTGCCACCTCTCGACGGCTGGCACAGCGAGCAGCATCAGGGTCAACTGAGGTCACAGCCCCCCTTGCCATCCCACTACGGATGGCACAGCGAACAGCAACAGGGTCAACAGAGGTCGCCCCCTTCACTCTCGCCCACCGTGGCCAGCCTGTGCTCCCTCCGTGGTTCTACAATGACCCAGCAGTCCCGCGATACACTCAGCCCCTCTTTCATAGTAACAGCCGCATAACTGAAGGAACATTTGTCTAATCATTTAAAAGGACAGAGTATCACTAAGTGTGTCTGTGTGTGTGTGTGTGTGTGTATGTGTGTGTGTGTTAGGCAAACTTAAATTCAATACTACCATCCATTTAAAAAACAAAAAACAATACAAGTGTTGTGCATATGTTTGTTTATACATAATGGCCGTATTACTATACATTAGAAACAAAAACTAAGGGGTTCTTACCGCCTTAAAGTGAGCAAAATAACGTTGTTGCAGAGGAAACGCTTGAAGGTTTCAAAGACAGAGAGTTTGGTAACAAACTGACAATTCATTTCTTCAAAGTATATTAGCAGTGACTGATTATTCTTTTAGGTCTACAGCCAGGCATGAAAACTGAAAATAAAAAAAATACTGAAAACAAAATTCGAAGGCGCGTAGCGCCAAGTTTCGCAGGCGCGTAGCGCCAAGTTTCGCAGGCGCGAAGCGTCAAGACTTCTAGGGGGGGTCCGGGGGCATGCCCCCCCGGAATTTTTTTTTCAAGGGTGAAATTTGGTGCAATCTGGGGCTATCTGAGCCTTAAAATTGGATTCAAACATGGCCCCAAATCTATTTTACTATAACTATGACTAGGAAAAAAAAAAAAAAAAAAAAAGGAAAAATACGGAAAAGAAAAAAAAATACGGTTTATTTTTTTCAAAAATACGGAAAATACGGAGAATTTTCATGCCTGACAGCGTGTGCTTAAAGGCAATTATGCAAGTGAATCTGTGAATATTCTTAATTAAGCTTTCCTTGCACTCTAGCCTTAACCTGTGAAGATCTCTTGAGAATCAGAACTCTATTACAACTGATGATTGTGTCGATACATTTTGTGAAGCCAAAAAAACGCTCAGAGTTAAATCAGTTACTGATGATTCTGATCTGATACTGTGTCCGCTATTATCAAGTTGTGACTGTGTGAAAGCCCTCCATTCTCGTCACTCATCTTCGCGTGTCAGTTAATGTGACTACTGGTGTTTCAGTTATTCACTGTCGGGTCTTCTTCTTCTTCTGCCTTCGATGTTGATGGCCGTGCTAAATCCTCAGACCAGTGGCTGCCAGGAAGTCCGCAGTAGTGTCGGGTCATTTTACTCGTTGAATTTGAGTTAATCTGCTCTGGTTAATTCTTGTTACTCTTAAGTCTACTTATTTCTCTTTGTGTAAAGTAGTGTAGCTTTTTTTCTCTTTGTTTTGTCTTTCGTTTGAGATTGACACCAAGTGTTAAACTCCATTGGTCGCATCTCTGTGTGTATCTGTGTATAGTATAATTTACTATTTTCTCCTTATCGATTATTGATTACGTTTGGTGTTTTAAGGTAATTTTGATTTTTTTCCCTTTTTTTCTTCTTCTTAAAACGTGAAAACACTGTTTTAAGATTTATCATGAGTAATTCTTCTACCTCATGGCCCACAAAAGAGGGTCTTCGTATTGGACACCTTAATATCAACCATGCAATTAATAAATTACACGAGGTTTCCACCATGCTTTGAAACTCAGGAACACATGTTCATGTTATGGGGTTTACAGAATCAAGACTATCTGACACGATTTTGGATTCTGAGGTTTGTGTTCCAGGTTACAGTGTTGTACGCAGAAACCCCCAACAATGTAAAGAAACTGGATTGCTTGTGTATATAGTGAATCATTGACTTACACACGTTTAACACATTTAGAACAGTTTGTGGAATCCGTCTGGATCGAGGTCAAATTAAAAAAGGCACCTCCAATGCTTATTGGTTTCTGCTATAGAAATCCAGCAGAACGTGTTAAACTGGACGGACAAATGTTCACATATGTTAGATGCTGCTTTGTTAGAATCAAAAGAAACCATTCTCTTAGGAGATTTTAATATTGATTTATTAAAACAAAATAAACCATGGTTAGATATGTTCAACCTTTATGATCTCAAACAAGTCGTGAACACCCCTACTAAGGTTACTGCATCTACAAGCACTTTGATAGATCATGTCTATGTTTCTAACACCCGTAACGTTGCAGAAGTTTGTGTTCCAACCAGCGGCTTTAGTGATCATTTTCCTGTTTGTCTCACGTGGTCAAGAAAGGGTGTAAAAATCCCCAAAGTTGGTCACAAGACAGTAAAGTACCGCTCCTTTACTAAATTTAACGAGAACGCCTTTCTTGTAGACTTAATTCTCTCTCTGATGTTTATAATTATACGGATCCTGATGATGCAATAACACACTGGATAAATGTCTTTCAGAAATATACGATAAACATGCCCCGTGGAGAATTAAGAGAGTCAAGCAAATAGTAAAACCTAAATGGTTTGATACTGAATTACAAGATGCTATTGGCCATCGTGATTTCTTAAAATCAGTTGGCAAGGAAGCGGAGTATAGAGAACAGAGAAATAAAGTAAACTCACTTAAACGAACAAAAAAGATCAAGAACTTTCATGACCTAGCGTCATCAAAGCAAAATTCAAAGAATATATGGAAAGCAATAAATGAACTTACAAATAAAACGATTGCTTGTCATTCAAGTTGTGTTAAGGATATATCCCCTGATGATTTAAACACGCATTTTTCTAAAATAGCTGAAAAAGTTATTACAAATGACAAATCCAATTTGAACAATTTGAAAGTGTTAGAAGAATATTGCGAGTCGAAACAAGTTTCAAGTCAAGCGAATATTCCTCTACTTACAGTACCTGAAGTTTTTTACGCACTTACACACCTTAAGCAAACAGGCTCCCGGGGAATCGACGGCCTCGATGGTAGGATTCTTAAATTGTCAGCCCCTGTAATTTCTGAAACACTCACTTACCTTTATAATCTTTGTTTAGACAAAAATTATTTCCCAGTCGCCCTGAAACAGGCTAAAGTCATTCCTCTGTTTAAATCAGGTGACAAAAAAGACCCATCAAACTATAGGCCAATTTCAATATTGTCTGTTTTATCAAAACCACTTGAAAAACACATTAACAAACATATTCTAACGCATTTTAACCAAAACAATTTACTTCACCCTAAACAATCGGGTTTTAGAGCTAACCATTCCTGCCATACTGCCTTAGTTTCTCTTGTTGATCAATGGCTGGAGAAAATAAACGACAATGAATTATGTGTTGCCATATTTGTTGATTTTGCTAAAGCCTTTGACGTTATTGATCACACGCTATTACTGAGAAAATTCGCATTGTATGGCGTCGGAATCGAAACTGTCCAACTTATTAGTTCATTTCTCACCGGCAGACAACAAACTGTACTAACAAACGCCTCGGCGTCGAGTATGCAAGAAGTAAAATACGGTGTGCCACAATGATCGGTTTTAGGACCCCTCCTCTTCTCTATATACATTAATGACCTCCCCCTACATATTCAAAATGTATGTGAACTTTTTGCAGATGACACCACAATTCACTCCAGCAACACAAATTTAACTCGCTTATCAGAATCAATTCAAAGGAGTTTAAACCAGTTGACAGAGTGGACTGAACTAAACCATATGTCTCTTAACCCAAAGAAAACCAAATATATGGTCATAACAACAAGACAAAAACGCCAGAATATTTGTTCAGCTGGTCCTGCTTTAATGATAGATGGTGAAATAGTGGAAAAAGTCGACCATCACAAACTGCTGGGTGTTAATATTGATAACAACTTGTCTTGGTCAACCCACATAGAGCAACTTAGTAAAGTGGTGTCAAAGAAAGTGTATCTCTTATCTAGAATTAAACACTTCCTGAACTGCCACACCAGAAAGTTATTCTTCATTGCTCATATTCAATCTGTTATTGATTACGCATCCACTCTATGGGACTCAGCAAGTGAAAATTCCTTAAAACCACTTAGCAGATTACATAAAAGAGCACTAAAAGTAGTATTACTAAAGCACACTACCCTCACAGAGTTAGACTACATACATTTGGGGATCTTACCTCTAAAGTCAAGACTGCTTTTTAACAAAGGAATCTTTATGCATAAAATTATATCCGAAACTCTACCCCAAACCATTTGTTCAAAGTTCTCTTCGAAGAATTCACACCACCTAATGAAATTTAACACTCCTCTTCCTAGGATAGACTTATTTAAGTCTAGTCTAGTTTATTCAGGTGGCCGTCTCTGGAACGCTCTTCCGAATGCCTTACGGGAAGCTACCAGCACAGATTCTTTCAAAAACAAATATATATCCCATTTAATGAAAATAGTATATTCTTGATTGTTATGTCCTTTGGGACACAGTCACTCACTTTTGATTTATTGTTTTGTTCACGAAATTATGATGTTCTGCATAATATCCATTGTCTTGCAGAGTTGATGTACTATTGCATAGTATTCTGACTCTAATTGACTTGCACATTTTTGCTTTGCACCTTGTCATGAACATTTATAAACTACAATGTTTCATATAATGCGCTTATGTACATAAACTAATACTGTTTCACTAATTATGTAAGTATGTAGTAGTAGTTATTATAGTAGATTTAGTCCCTCTTTAGGGCGAGGGCCAGATGCAAAAAAGTATACCAATGCTTATTCTGTTACCCTCGTAAAATAAAGAATTGTCATTGTCATTCTCTCTCTCTCTCTCTCTCTCTCTCTGAGAGACAGACATAAGCAGACAAGAGGGTAACGCCGACTAGTGGTTTATTGGTTTTAAATATTTGTGGTCTGCAGATTGATTGGTTTTATGAGTGTGTGTTAACTCTTGGATCAGTATTTTCCTTTGTGTGTACATACTATACCTTGCTTTTTATATTTAGTCAAGTTTTGACTAAATATTTTAACATCGAGGGGGAATCGAAACGAGGGTCGTGGTGTATGTGCGTGTGTGTGTCTGTGTGTGTGTGTGTGTGTAGAGCGATTCAGACTAAACTACTGGACCGATCTTTATGAAATTTGACATGAGAGTTCCTGGGTATGAAATCCCCGAACGTTTTTTTCATTTTTTTGATAAATGTCTTTGATGACGTCATATCCGGCTTTTCGTGAAAGTTGAGGCAGCACTGTCACGCCCTCATTTTTCAACCAAATTGGTTGAAATTTTGGTCAAGTAATCTTCGACGAAGCCCGGACTTCGGTATTGCATTTCAGCTTGGTGGCTTAAAAATTAATTAATGACTTTGGTCATTAAAGATCTGAAAATTGTAAAAAAAAAATAAAAATTTATAAAACGATCCAAATTTACGTTTATCTTATTCTCCATTATTTGCTGATTCCAAAAACATATAAATATGTTATATTCGGATTAAAAACAAGCTCTGAAAATTAAATATAATTATAAAAATTATTATCAAAATTTTTTTTTCGAAATCAATTTAAAAACACTTTCATCTTATTCCTTGTCGGTTCCTGATTCCAAAAACATATAGATATGATATGTTTGGATTAAAAACACGCTCAGAAAGTTAAAACAAAGAGAGGTACAGAAACGCGTGCTATCCTTCTTAGCGCAACTACTACCCCGCTCTTCCGGGGATATAGCTCAGTTGGTAGCGCGCTGGATTTGTATTCAGTTGGCCGCTGTCAGCGTGAGTTCGATCCCAGGTTCGGCGGAAATTTATTTCAGAGTCAACTTTGTGTGCAGACTCTCTTCGGTGTCCGAACCCTCCCCCCGTGTACACTACATTGGGTGTGCACGTTAAAGATCCCACGATTGACAAAAGGGTCTTTCCTGGCAAAATTGCTTAGGCACAGTTAATAATTGTCTACCTATACCCGTGTGACTTGGAATAATAGGCCGTGAAAGGTAAATATGCGCCGAAATGGCTGCAATCTACTGGCCGTATAAAATTTCATCTCACACGGCATCACTGCAGAGCGCCTAGAACTGTACCCACGGAATATGCGCGATATAAGCGTCATTGATTGATCTTCTTGTCAATTTCACTGCCTTTGCCACGAGCGGTGGACTGACGATGCTACGAGTATACGGTCTTGCTGAAAAATGGCATTGCGTTCAGTTTCATTCTGTGAGTTCGACAGCTACTTGACTAAATATTGTATTTTCGCCTTACGCGACTTGTTACCCTTAGTCTGAGATATTTTTGTTTACCTATCGCTTTTGTGTTTGTTTGTTCGTACTCATAAACTAGTTTGCTATGTTTTTGTTGTTATTAATGTTTTGTTCATTCGTCTTTTTACCCCTTTTATGAATGATGCAGAAATTGTTGTTTTACCGTGTCTATAAGGCTTTTATTAGCTAATGACAATAAAGTGCCAAAGCGCCTCTCTCTCTCTCTCTCTCTCTCTCTCTCTCTCTCTCTCTCTCTCTCTCTCTCTCTCTCTCTCTCTCTCTCACTCAGTCTCTCTGTCTCCAACACACACATAATCACGAACAGACTCAAACGCACACATATACACACAGGCAAACACACACACAACACACACACACAACACACACACACACTACCGCGCGCCCACCGCAAACTCTTACAAGGAACTAATTAGTCGATAAATATCGACAGGGGGCCGACTAATGGTTTAAATGTGAAATGTGTGTATAATAATGGGTGTGGGTCTGAAATGAAGTTAGGTAGTAGTTAACATTTGTTTTGAATAATTATTGGTATTTTGACAATGTGGGTAGCATGGAAATGTATGCATTTGAATGTAAGTCTTATGTACCATTGTACCCAGGAAGAGAGACCAGAGATAGGAGTAGGTTGCAATAGCTTGTGTGGTCTTTGAGTTTTGTTTTTGGAAAGATATTGTAAAAGAAAAAGAAGACAATTACAGTAATGCAATATCTATTGTGAAAACCAACGATTGTACAAAGAACATGTGAAGCAACATTATGTCTGTGATGGTGTGAAGAAAATTAGTTATGATTTATACTATTATTATTTAGACTTGAGACTGACAGTGTTGTGACGAGCGTTGGCTAATGGTAACGAGTACATATGTGTGTAGTTGTGGTGTGTGTGTGTGTTTGCGCGTTGGTTTGGATTATGGGTGTAATTTGTAAAACAGATGTGACAGTATTAATGGAGTTCACATCAGTGAGGTTAGTTTGAAATGGAACACACGCACGTTTTTGAAAAAACATATGAAATTTTGAACCATGAGATCTTTATTAAATACTGAACATCAGTAATAAACTGAACATCAGCAAAACATCAAAGCAATTATTAATTTGGTTTGAAAAGCTTGACTTACTATGTTAAATAGTGGATTGAAGGCTGAAAACGTCATTTACAAATTACATCTGAGATAGGGAGGGCGGGTGGGGGAAGTGCTGAAAGTGTGGATGAGAATTAAAAAAAAAATGCTGAGTGACAACAGGGAGGTTAAAGGCTGCCCTTTTCGTAGCGTTCATTAATTAATTCCTATTGTTTACATGTGCCAATAATGTTATAAAACTGTACCTAAGGGGACATAATAACGATTGGCTGTAGCTTTCGAACACAGAAAAAATTATTTCAGTATTGCAAAGTGGTTTTGATAGTGTCGAATGTAAACAGAACAGTCTCAAGGTGAAAGTGGATGTTTCCCGGAAATTGCGAAGTTAACAAGAATACCGGCAGAAAAGCGCGCTTTCCTGCTTAGCACAATAGCTACCGCACTAATCTGGCGTGTCAATATCACTACGTTTTGGACGTGGAAGGTGAGCGATTTCCTTCCGCCCTCAGTTAAAGATAATAGTGTCCGCGCCGCCATTTTGGAGAGTTTTTTTGTCGAATTCGGCCGATTTGAAGATTTTGGGGAATCTAGTGTACCTTAATTAAGACGCACCTGGCCCGGTTTGCTCAATAAAGCACCACAAGTATGCTAAATAAGTAAATCAAAATGAGTTTTTTGACGTCTGCTCTCCACCATTTGAAGATTAAAATTGGCCGTCATAGACTGGTTTTCGTCGCGAGCGCGTGCCGTTAGCATGACGACTAAAAACAATGGCGGATGGGATAGCCGCTCAGTGGGACAAGCCCGCAAGTTTCAGTAAGAAATCGACTCCATGTGGTTCTGAAAGCAGCTGACTGACTCCGAACGACACAGAATCACGAGAAAGACATGCTCGGCGCACAAAATGCAAAGTTATCATCAGCAAGCAGACGGAAAGCTGGATTCAACTGAGTGTCAGTTTTACCGTTCAGTGTGCGCCGCGACGTAGCTCTAACCTGCTACTGGATGTGTAAGTATTAAATAAAGCGAGTGTTGTGGTGTATACTTTGGAAAGACCTGGACACATTTTGCTGCCGTGTTGTATGTGTGTCTGCTGGTGTGTAGTGCGAATGAAGGATCAATCAAGCGGCCGAATGTGTCCAGTTTTCTGTTTTTGTTTGAACACGGACACAGTGTCACTGTCAGTGTGTGTGTTTGCAACTACGGTGCGTGTGTGTCTGTGCACTGCACAGGAGCTTGTATCAAAACGCCGGTCGATCATCGTAGTAAGGGTAAGCATGCAGAAGTAAATAATGATCGACCGGCGGTTGAATACAAGCTCCTGTGGTGCACTGTAGGGGAAGGGTGGGCAAGTCGACCCCCTCGGGTATGTCGTCCCCCCTCGATTTTGAGAACATGACACTGCAGGGTTGATTATCATCGATTTCATAACCCAGAGTTACCCAACCTGAATCAGTTGAAGAAAAAAAAATGTCGAAATAAACGGGCCCAGCAAAGCGGTAAGTCTTTGTCAATTTTGATGGTTTCCACTCTAAAATTGTTGCACGAAAAAAACAACAGTCAGTGCATGGGAGCCGCTGATTCGTAAAATGCACCATATCTGCAAAAAAGCTTTGGCTTTCATAACAACTAGTCGAAAGTTATAGATCTCAGGCTATCCCAGGAACAATGGTAAATAGCAATGTTCAGCGAGTACCATGATCGGGTAATTCGTCCCCCCCTTTGTCGTGTAACTCGACCCGGGTCACAATACCCGACTATGGGTCCATATCACTCTCTCGTCTGTGTAGACTCTTTAATCTCCAAGAAATAGTGTCAGATGAAGAACCCGTAAAAGTTCTTTGTATGTATTTGAAATAAAAGTGAACGTAGCCTTAAAAAATAATATTCGAAGTTGTGTTTTGATTAATTAAGTAAGAGAGAGAGAGAGAGAGAGAGAGAGAGAGAGAGAGAGAGACACACACACACACAGACAGAGACAGAGAGAGAGAGGGGGGGGGGGGGTGCGCTTTCCCGTCATTGGAAGTGCGCGTATACTAGTAGGCCTATTAAACTATTTCACGTTCACGCAACCTGAAATGGGCGACACAAATCAATTACAAGTCCAATTTGTAAATATATTTTCCCATTTGCTTCGCTTTGAACCAGAGCAACTAATAAGTATAGATGTTTGAACATCTATCCCTTCAAATACTCACCCTCCCTGCATAGCCAAGACGTCAATCGACTTCTGACGTAGGCCGACTCATTATGACGTCATTCTCACTTCCGATTAACAAAACTGACACAGAAAAGTTACTTCAGTCAATTTCATATGTCGAGGTGATGCTATTGGGTAATATGAACAACCTTTTCCACCTGGACGAATTACCCGCCCCCCATGGACGAGTTGCCCTCCATGGAGGGCAAGTCGTCCATGCTTCAGGATTTTTTTCTTTTATATTTTATTTAAAAACCGTACCAGTTGGATCGTTCATATTCCACACAAGGCTTACACAAAAGAGAACACACCAGGTTTTACAACAAAAACAATCTTTTTTTTAAAAAGACAAGAGGTATAAGCTGCATTTGTTAGAGGGGTCGACTTACCCTCCCTTCCCCTATATGAGACAGAGAATGACAGAGTAGCCAGTATGTGAGTAATCCCCCTAAAAAAAAAATTGTAGATGGAAAAAAGTAGTGTCAGTCAGCACACGTGATACTGATATTTTAACGCTTTATCAGTTTATGGGCAGTTGTTTCTTTGCAGTCTTTGGAGGTTGTGCAACAGAACATGTTATTTATAACTGACATTTTATATTGTCAGTGGTATGAGTTTTTCTGTCCAGTAAGAACTATGATTGAAGTTTATTGGTGAAGCTTTGTGAAAGGGTTACTTTTAATGAAGAACACATTCTTCCTCAGTGTTCATTGAAGCAAACATTAAATGTGGCAGAATTTCATTCATCCTTTCTTTTTTGACTGCCATTTTAAGTGTCGCTGTGCATGTTCAAAGCTTCATGTTCAGAACTGATGTTGCTGTAGAACTATGTAATTGGCCAGCCTTTGGTTTACACTTAGTGGTTTTAGATGTTGCTATAATTACTATAACAATTTTCTGACATTTTCAGGGACCAAGCACCCGGACATCAAACATTCTTGCAATGTGTGGCAATAATGGCATAACATATTTCAGACAAAAAGATCAGTAAGGTGAGTTTAAATGTTCATAATTTTGGTGTAAGTCAAGCTTATCTTTTATCTTGAGCAACTATCTCTGTCGTGTCTCTCTCAGGCTGCGCACCCGACATAAGTTGCCAGGAACCAATTCCTTGAGTGTGGCAATGGTTTACCATTTCTGGTTTACTTGAACTGCAGCCATACAGAGAGGAATTGTTGAGTGATTAAAAGTTATGGAGTCTTTAAAAAGATGTAGTTAGAGGATAAGACACTGTAAACAGTATTTTTCTTCTTCATGGTTATAACAAAACTGCAGCATGTGTCTTCAATTTCTGAAGATGCATTATAACGACAGTGGCACCCCCCTTTTAAGACCTCAAAACAATCTGAGAAAATCAAGTCTTAAAAAGGAATGAGTCTTAAAATGGGGGTAATTTTACAGACGTTATGAACAGAAAATGTGAGAAAACATTAGGTTTTAAAAAGGAGGGAGTTTTAAATTTGGGGTCTTAAAAGGGGGGTTCCACTGCATTATACATGCCATGGAAATCATGATGATTTTACAGATAAATACAATGACAATTGAAAGCAATTTGCAGCCCAGTGTCTTATTATCTGATTATCTTTTGTCTATTTTTATCATTGCACCTTTGCTACAAAACTCGTGGTTACAACTTGACCCAAAGTCAATTATTATCAATAAACTAAGCAACATGCGCACACAAAAACATACTCAATTGTCGAGAACAGTGTCAGTTTTATTCCATGTAGATCTTAAATGCAAATGTACACATTTTCAGAAACAAGTCTTAGAATTATGCATTTCAATCATATAAAAGATGTGAATTAATATAACCCACACCCATGATTTGTATTACTTCAACAGGGTATAATTATGGCTTGGCTTGCTGCAACATGTCAACAAGCACTCTTCAACACATATTTGTTCTGCACAAGGTTTACTAGACCTGTCAATTCAACGCATTAATCAAGATACTTTCAGGACCCTTCCCCAGACTTTATTGTTCATGTCAGCTGTTCTTTGTGCCAGATTGTGTATCCCTTTTGACTGACAATAATGCTGCAGAGGGAAATACTACAGTGGAACTTGTAAAATGCTGAGAAAATCAGCTACGTCTTAAAGTTAAACAGGGGGAGTAAATTTACAGAGATTATAAACATAAAATCCAAAAAAACAGGATCTTAAAGAAGGGGGGGGGGGGGGGGGGGGCTGTAAATGAGGGTTTCACTGCACAGCTAAAAGTGATTTTTCTCTGCAGGTACAATATAGTGTCTACAATACAAAGATGGTTTGCAGTGGAGGTTGACGTTGCAAAGTCCTATGCACACATCACTGAACACAAAGTTCGTCCCCAAAAGGCGGAGCAGCAGGAAAGTTTTCTACAAGCCAGAACCCCCAAGTCTATCTAATCCCACGGTCTACACATCTGGTCCCCACAATGCCCTCCATCTACCAAGGAAATTGTTTTACAGCAACAGTCACAATAATTGTAGGTGCACCTTTATGTCTGCTCATTTGAGTTTATTTTATGCAAAGAATTGCAAGTGAAATCACATGTATATATACCTGTAACTCCAATTATCCAAATACCTACACAAAACTATACTGAGACTAGAAATTAAAACAAGTCGCGTAAGGCGAAAATACAACAACATTTAGTCAAGTAGCTGTCGAACTCACAGAATGAAACTGAACGCAATGCAACGCAGCAAGACCGCATACTCGTAGCATCGTCAGTCACCCGCTCACGGCAAAAACAGTGAAATTGACAAGAAGAGCGGGGTAGCAGTTGCGCTCAGAAGGATAGCACGCTTTTCTGTACCTCTCTTTGTTTTAACTTTCTGAGCGTGTTTTTAATCCAAACATATCATATCTATATGTTTTTGGAATCAGGAACCGACAAGGAATAAGATGAAAGTGTTTTTAAAGGCATAGAAAGCTGATGAATATACACGCTAATTGCTTTACCCAGAGCTGGAGACAGACTAAATTAAGTTCCCTGCAAAATATTGTGGTCTAGGAGCCCTTAAATGTTGAGATATTTGAATTTTTATTTTGATCTAGATGGTCCTATTTATAGATTTGGCAACACATGTAACGTTGATGCAAGGGAGCTAACACCGCGGCTTTGTTGACATCCTCACTTTTTCAGAGGCTAGAACAAGCTGTAATGCATGTATTATGGTCTGCGCATGGTGACATATCGTCATTATATGGTCTTATGGTGCGTTTGACATCGATTGTGGGCAAACTACACTTTGTAAACACGGGAGTGCGTTAGTATGCCTTTAAATTGATTTCGAAAATTTAATTTTCATATTAATTTTTATATATTTAATTTTCAGAGCGTGTTTTTAATCCAAATATAACATATTTATATGTTTTTGGAATCAGCAAATGATGGAGAATAAGATGAATGTAAATTTGGATCGTTTTTAAAATTTTTTTTTTTTTTACAATTTTCAGATTTTTAATGACCAAAGTCATTAATTAATTTTTAAGCCACCAAGCTGAAATGCAATACCGAAGTCCGGGCTTCGTCGAAGATTACTTGACCAAAATTTCAACCAATTTGGTTGAAAAATGAGGGCGTGACAGTGCCGCCTCAACTTTCACGAAAAGCCGGATATGACGTCATCAAAGACATTTATCAAAAAAATGAAAAAAAAAGTATGGGGATATCATACCCAGGAACTCTCATGTCAAATTTCATAAAGATTGGTCCAGTAGTTTAGTCTGAATCGCTCTACACACAGACAGACACACACACACGCACGCACATACACCATGACCCTCGTCTCGATTCCCCCGTCTACGTTAAAACATTTAGTCAAAACTTGACTAAATGTAATGAGGAAAAATATTAGTACTGTAAACTGCCTTTTAATTGTCCATCCGCTTTATGCACAGATTTTGCCCAAAGTAGGGGGTGGGGCGTTTACTAGGTACTGTGCCTGTGCAGGATCAGTTCCTCGTTAGAAATGGTGATATTTGGTATCTTGGTGTGAACATTTTAATAGGAGATGTATCTGTGCACAATTAGTCACCCTGTAAGTATCTTTCGCCTGATATGCAAGTGTCTAAACAGAAGAAAAAAAAACAAAAACCCAAAAAGACTAAAAACCCAACAAAAAATTCACTGAGAGTGAATAAACACACATCCTAAAAACCACAAAGTGAACAGTCAGTCAGTCAGTCATTGATACTGATCCAATCCATAGGAAATGGCGTAACCAAACACTGGTCGTTTCACATGCTCCCTTAAATCACTAAAATCAGACCTCTTCAACTTCCGAAGACGCTCTCTCATCTCCATCTTCTTTTCACAGGGCTATCCAGATACTCCAGTGACCAGAGTATTAAATAAACATTATAGTTGTCTTTCAGCATTCCCTAGAATGACAATGTCACTACAGGGTGCAGAACTGTGCACATCATTTAAAAAACACACACACACATACACACAAAACACACAACATATGTTGACGACACTGATCCAAATGTTGGAGGATGGGCGTTAACTAGGTACTGCGGGTGCTGAAAAAGTAGTTTAAGGTACATAAAAAAATCAAAAAACAATGTGCTTTGAGAGATAAAACACACAAATTCAGAACGGTGCTAAATACAGAGTATGGTTACACCAACCCCCAACCAAATGTACTTCATATAACACCACAATGTACTTCAATACAAGCGACTAGGACAAAAGTCAGTGTTCTGGCCAGTTGGATCTAAATTGTCATTCCTATGACCCATACACAGCAACTGCACATGTATGGCGGCTCTTACACCTTCACCCAAATAGCCAAATATGTATGTCCACAATGTAAGCTGTGTGAATGTTGCGTATCGTTTTGTTTTATTGATATTCCCATCCTCTTCTTCTTCCAGGGCGAGGGCACCTCCAATCTCTTCTCTGTGTGTGGGCCAGTGGGAGCCTGCTGTCACCAAGCACCAGTGCCTTGAAGTCCTGGAGCATACACAGAAAACCATCCATCACTAAAGACGCTTGATTCAGAATCAAACTTCAAATAATAAACATGAACCAAATGCAAGAAAAAGTGTGAAAATAAAAAGTAAAAGAATAGTATTTGTAATCTATTCATCTATGTAATGGGGTGCGGGTGTGAGTAAAAGATGTGTGTGTGTGTGGTGGGGGGGGGGGATTTACTTGTAGGCATAGGCTTTCTAGAGGCATTCTGACACACTGACGCACTGTGTAAAATTGTGTTCCAGTACTACCGATGAGCAAAAGTGCCAGTTACACATCTTTAGGTACTTGGAATGAATGCCCAGTTTACCCATGCATTGAACAGTAAAACCTAAGTTTGCCAACTCCCCCCCCCCCCCCGCCTTTTTTTCTAAACATTTGTCTTTTAAGACATTACTTTCTCAGATTTCTGTTTATAACCTCCATTCTAACACATATTGCTTTTTACATTTAGTCAAGTTTTGATCTTTAATTGAGTTTGTAATATCTTAAAAAGAAGGGCTCCACTGTATCTCTAATTTTTTTTCTGCACAAGTGGTATTGAAGCAGCAGTAGTCAAGTGCTAAACCGCATAAAGGCCTGTTTGGTATACTATTCGATTCTGATGTTTCAAGCAGAACTGCTGTGTGACATGTGGTTGGAAAATGTGTCTCAGGGATTGTCTTGATTTTTAAACAATTGAACAGGAAGGCAGACATGAATTTGAACTGCAAGGCATACACAATTCTAAAACCTAAACATCATAATTATGACTTCCTACATTTTTAGCATGATCATGGAATCTGCTCGCCAATGTGTCATATATTATAAAGATCAGTATGGAGGCAGAAATAATCAATCTGAAAAATATCCTTCATTTACAAAGAGCAAATGGGTGTAGTTTAAACAGTAAACAAGAATTCATATTTTAGAATACAGTGGAACCCCCTTTTACGACCCCCCAAAATCTGAGAAAATAAGGTCTTAAAAAGCAAGAAGTCTTACAATGAAGGTAAATTTGCACAGGTTATGACCTAAACATCTGAAACACAAGGTCTTAAAATAGGGGAGATCTTGAATTGTAAAGGTTTTTAAAAGAGGGGTTTCATGGTACAGCACCCCAATTGTGGGGACTGTTCATATGTATTTCCCTTTATGAGACACTAAAAGGTTGTGTGTAGTGACATTTAAGTGCACACAATTTTAATTATTTGTCATTATCTTCTGAAAATAGGAAATAAATATATGTATACACATTCACTAGAATAGCAACAAACAATAGGCACCAGTAATATAATTTGCGACTGAGACCTGCAAACCTCACTTTTTGTCATTATTTAATATACCCTGCAACAAAGTCATCCACCTAACAAATCTTGCAGAATAAAAAGGTACTTACTGGAATTATTGAGTTTAGAGGAGGGTTGGACTTGGAGGGCGGTGTTGTTTTTTGGATCAGCCTTCTTCCCCAGCAAACCAATTTCAGTTTGAGAGGACTTAGACCAGTCCTTTCCTCTTCATCTGCCCACACATAGAGACTGCTAATTCCTCTCCCTATCCTGCCTCCGCACCTTTTCTCTTGCAGGGGCAGCTCTGTTGTTGTTTTGAACATGAAACTTCCATAGCCTGGAAATAAAGACAAATTCATGAAAAGGATACACTATTCATCAATCCACCTTACAGTTACAGTTAATGAGTTATTGTATCAAACTTCAATCATCATCAACTTCAAGAAAAGCTCACTTGAGTTTGACATACTCCCCTGCATGCGCACGCACACACACACACACACGCGCGCACACACACACACACACGCACACACACACAGTGATCATGCATACACAAGTCTGAAAACACACAGGCACACACACACACACACACACACACACACACAACAAATGCACAAGACAATGATTTCCTCGACACAGTTCAGTGGGATAAGTATGTCTTCTCTTTTGGGTTACTATTCTGAGAATAAACACGATTTTCAGAGCTCTCTCATGTTCGGTGAAATACTGCTTCGAACTCCGTCTTGCACGCAAAGCGCACGTTTACTGTTCCAAGTGATCGATCAGTGACATGACAATGCATATACGTAAGGGAGTAAAAGTGCAACTTCAGAGACATATATTTGAAAGGATCACCAACAGGCAACAAACATGTCCAAGATAATCGGACTAAGTACTACCAGTACTGAATGATCTCTATCAAGGCGGCGAATGATTCGGAGTGCACCAGAGCTATTTGACTCGCATGATCGATTCAGGCTTTGCAGTCCTGCTCAGAGCAACTTGTAAACAGATACTGACTGTCTCATTGAAAGCATTATTTTCTGTCAGATAACGTTTACTATGTAACACTCACCTTGTCAGACTAAAATAATCGCCGAGAGACGCCATTTTGATTGTTGTGACAAATTGGACAAAGGGAAATCACCCAACCATTACAAGAGTGCTCTTTCCTTGGATTCTTTTACGACAGTTACTTAGCTATCAAAACTGTTGAATTTGCAAAGTAAAGTTATTCCTCGTGGATGGTAGCATTATTTGTAACATAGAATCTTATGGTGAAGCTTTGAAAGCGATCTGAAGGCCTTTTCCGGCGGATACTAAATCACCCCCCTCCTAGGTATGTTGCGACCCATCTCGTCATCGGCGCTTTTCCGGAAATGACCTGCGCTTTGTTGGAATTCTAACAATGGCCGCCATTGTAGGAATTCCAACTTTGCGCTACGCGATTCTAGAAATGTATCGCGCGCATAGTGAGAATTCTGCTCTTTCTTAGAATGCGATGTAAAATGATACAAGTCATGATGGCCTATGTGATCAATGCTTTGTCTTGAAAAAGCAGATGCATTGTATAACGCACCAAACCAACCGAATTACAAAAAGCAAAAACACTTTTGATAAAAAACGCTGGCGCTGGACCCGAGTACTCTTCAGACTGGCTCGCTCTGCCAGTATGAAAGGTTTTGTCTTGTGCACGTGGATTAAAAATAAATTTTTAATTTATTTTACACAATTAAAAAAATTATTAGAGTAAAATAAAACATTAAAACGTTCATAATAAACAATAGTAAACAAGAATTAAAAAAAAAATTTAAAAAAATAGACCGCCCATGCCGGGAATCGAATTTTTTTAATTGTGTAAAATAAATTTTTTTTAAATTTCTTAAATCCAAGTGATTTAAAAAAAAATATATTTATTTTACACAATCAAAAATAAAATTATTAGGGTAAAATAAAACATTAAAATGTTGGATCACTTGGATTTAAAAAAAAATTTTATTTTATTTATTTTACATAATTAAAAAATTATTAGAGTAAGATAAAACATTAAAATGTTCATAATAAACAATAGTAAACAAGAATTAAAAAAAAAAAGAAAAAAAATAGACCGCCCATGCCGGGAATCGAATTTTTTTAATTGTGTAAAATAAATTTTTTAAAAATTTCTTAAATCCAAGTGATTTAAAAAAAAATTTTTATTTATTTTACACAATTAAAAAAAAAATTATTAGGGTAAAATAAAACATTAAAATGTTGGATCACTTGGATTTAAAAAAAAAATATAATTAAAAAATTATTAGAGTAAGATAAAACATTAAAATGTTCATAATAAACAATAGTAAACAAGAATTAAAAAAAAAAAAGAAAAAAAAAACGGGAATCGAACCCGGATCACTTTGGCCATAGACGAATCGCTTTCCACCCGGATCACTTGGATTCAAAAAAAAAAAATATTAGAGTAAAATTAAACATTAAAACGTTCATAATAAACAATAGTAAACAAGAATTTAAAAAAAATTTAAAAAAATAAAAAAAATAGACCGCCCATGCCGGGAATCGAACCCGGATCACTTTGGCCACCAAGCCACTAACTCTGACAATTTTCCCAGTGAACTCAAATGCCTAGGGTGCTAAAATTAGGTCGCCCAGCACGCGAAGTGCACACACACACACACAAACAGTAACACTAACACATGTGCACAAAATGAACACACACACACACACACACACACAAACAGTAACACTAACACATGTGCACAAAATGAACACACACACACACACACACACCGCGCGCAAACGACAGATCCTGCAGCAGACGACAGATCTGCAGCAGACGACTCTCTCTCTTTCAGTCTCACCGAGACCAAAATAATCCCCACCCGCTGGCTGGCTTGGAAATCACGCTTTTCTCGTCACTGGGTGACGTGTTTCGCTGTTCTATCAGCTCAATGGCTGGCTGTTGCTCCGATTGAATTCGTCCAACCGTCAAGAACTTTTGTGTTTTTGGGGGCATTTAGGTCCCAGGTAACATTATGAAGTTTTAATACGATCAATCGGACCTATTATCAAGTTAGTGTATCAACTTTTGAACGAACTGCGCCCAGTAGTTTCCCAGCAATAAGCTGTTAGGTCGAGACAGACAGACAGATAGACAGACAGACACACACACACAATTAAAGTCTGTTGGACCCTAGTACTGCGTACTCGGGGATAACTTCGGCGGGTTGTAACAACACAGTTCAATGACCCATCCCGCTCGACCAAAACGCACCAATTTTACGTAATTTTTAACGTTTCAGATCTTACATTTTACAACAACAAAAACACAACAAGAGTGTTCCGATATAACTTCAGTTTCACTGGTAACTATCGATTGTAATATTTTTTTACTCAGTCTTAACTGATTATATATTAAACTCAGTCTCTCTGGGCTGCAGAGACAGCATTACGTCCCTTTATTGAGTAGGCTTTTGTCACTGCATGCATGGTAATCTAGGCTCTTGAAATGTAATGTGCAAGTCTGTGCGCTATATTGACGTGATTGATTGTTGCAAAATGTTGATTCAAATTAAAGATGATTTCAGCCTGTTGTAACAAACTAACACTCTACTCTGAGAAAAAAAAAATCATTGTGTTCAAAATAGATCGAGACAGCAGCAACAAGCTCGCTGCATGCGCTGAGTGTCACTGAGATAATTGTTACACAGTGTACCCCCACACCCCCAATTCAAGACTTCCCCTGCATAAGACCTTGCTTTTTCATATACCTTATTCATGACCTGTGAAAAGGGTATACTTTTTTGTGCCAGTCGAAGGGTTGCCATTTCTAGAACGAGGCAGCTCGTTTCCGGAAATGCGGCGCTTTGTTGGAAATCAAATGAGGTTTCGGGAAATCCCCAAGTTATTCCAACTCTGCCCCGGATTCTTACTTTGCGCCCAACAGGTACACGTGCACTCAAGTTAACCTCTGCTTTGACCTGTGTGCCAAGAGTCAGATGAGAGAGAGAGAGAAAGCGAGAGAGAGCGAGAGAGAGAGAGAGAGAGAGAGAGAGAGAGAGAGAGAGAGACACACACACACTGTCACACACATAGACAGAGACAGACATAGACAGACAGAAGCGGAGAGACTCAGAGGGAGACACAGACAAAGACAACATACAGAGAGAGAGAGAAAGAGAGAGAGAGAGAGAGAGAGTGAGAGAGAGAGAAAAAATGTAACTGATCTCGTGAGAACGGTTGAGGCCTTGCAAGGTTTTGACGGCAACAATAATTATTGTAGTTCTCTAAGACTTTATTTCTGTTTGATTTGTAATATGTTGGGAAGACATATTTATCAATTGATCAACAAAATACAACATAATACAAAACGACACAACATTGTTAAAATCATTATTGGCCAACGTTGAACGTTTACGAAGGCCTCAATCTTCCCGCGCCGTAGACCAGATTAATAGGTGCTTGATTTTGGTATTTTGATTTACATAACATTAAACCTTTCTTGGGGTTCATGGTCATGGCAACAGCCATATTAATATTATATGATGTATAATTTTATATTTCAGCATATGTGAATTACATGTCATATCATACCAAACTGTCATACATTTGTATTCCTACATTATTCTGATTGATCACAACCAAACCTACTATCATTGGACACATCCAAATGCAAGCGCCTGTTTTTGACAACTTATATTTTTAGATCAGTGCAACTTGCTTGGATCTCTTGTTTGGCCTGTAGGTAAAATGTACAATGTATTTTCTGATTTGTGCACAAAAGCTTTTCTTTTTGTTCTTCTTTTTTTAACATAACAATGTTTAATGTCACTGTATGTTTGAAAGAACATGGTCACATTTGTAAAACAAATGTTAAATTAGAAAATAAATAACATTTTGGTTCATGATTTTTCCTACATCTGTGCTGAACATAAGACATAAAAATGTTGGTAAATAAGTCACTCAAATGCAGGGTAGTATGAATGGTTTGAGTTTGTTGCGGTTAACCCTGCACATTTCGGCCAATGATGTTTTTGTTGAACAATTTTGCCGTCACCCCTCCCATAGGGTGACGTATTTCACAACTTCCTGTGTTACACAAACTCAGTGATGACCAATTTTGCCTTCACCCCTCCCATAGGGTGACGGATTTCACAACTTTCTACTGAAGAACAATGTTGCCTTCACCCCTCCCATAGGGTGACGGATGTCACAACTTCCTGTGTACACAAACTGATGACGTATTTCACAACAAAATGGCGCTGCCCATGGTCAACCTCGAAACTATCCGTATAAATGGGGGCCTCCTGGCCCCCATAATAACCATCAAATCAGCACAGCGCTCTGGCTACAAATAACCTCAGCCAATAATAACCTCAGCCAATAATAACCTCAGCCAGTAATAACTTCTGAAATTTCTAAAGCAATTCATTGAGAACTTGAGCAGATATGGCTCTTTGAGTGGAGGACCCCCTCAAAAATGGCCGCAAAACGTGCCTTTTTTTGCCTCTGAAACGGTTGACCCCTACCGCCTTTGTCAAAAGGCTACTCAAAGACTAGAGAAGTAAGGTGCATCAAACAAAATGCTTTGAACTGGAAATTAAATGGCGTTTCTGACGGTAGTCATAAGTGTTTGGTAAGTGCACATTCTGATTTTTTGCAGATTTTAAAACACGGGGCTATGGTTTTTGTCAGGTCGATTTTAGGGGTGACCTTGTTTGACAGGCTGTAACGGGATGCCTATACAAATTACCACCAATCGGACAAATGATATGAACGGTGGACATAATTACCTTTTCCAGCATATAAAGTTGAACTAAAATGGATTGCGTTTTACCGCTTTTGTTAGCGTGCGAAAGTTGTTGCAATAATGTTTTGGTCAAGTTTATTTGTACATTGCTGCTTCTTTTATTACAACACGGCTTCGACCCCTGTTGATTTTAATCAACCAAATTTCTTGTTGTCCTTGTCTATCGGAAACGAAGAAGGGAAGCTACAATCGCCCCAGGCCATATATACTCTTTGTTTTGCGCAACCCCCCGTAACCCCCCCCCCCCCCCCCCCCCCCCCGGTAGTCTGGCCCTGTAGATCTGTTCATTCTTCAGTTTGTCGGTGTCAAAAGTTATATCCCCATTCCACACAACTCTTCTTTGTCCCGTTCCCGTACCAACCAAGGAATGCTACCAGAAAAAAAAACCCACATAATTATGCAGGTTTTCAATTCATATTTTTGCAAAGTATCTGCACAAGCATGTGTGCCTGCTTCGGCCATGTTGATTTTAATCAACCAATTTTCTTGTCATAACTGTGAAGAACATAACGGAGATCACTGTCAAAGTCGGCCAATCTGCAATCACTTTCGTCTCGGTTGGGAGATAGCTCTGTATTCCTGTTTTGATAGATTCCGCGGAGCCTAATGCCGCATCCGGTCAGAGAGAAACTGGCGCGCTAGCGGCGTGAAGCGAAGAAGTTCAGTATGCCTCTGTGGTAGCTAACTACAGAGAATAACCCCAAACCATTTATTTTAATTGTTAGCACATTTTCAAAGTTAACATACTTATCTATATATTTTGGATTGGGAGATTAACACGAATTACAATGCAACCATATGAAAATATGTTAGAACAAATTTGATTTTAATGACAACTTTAAAGGCACAGTAAGCCTCCCGTAAACCATCACAGATACGGTCAGGCTTTTACACACAGTACAAACACCCTTTCATTTAAACACTCACCGATTGAGAACATCCCAGGTGCCCTCCGTAAAGAGCGAACAATTTTCAAAGAATTTATTTTTGAGTGGTTTATCTTACCCCTGAGCCATCGTGAACCCGTGTGATCCAGTTTCCCTTTTTCACAATGTAGTCGTCAGTTAGTCATTTGAATGCGACTCGATGTCAGCTTATCTACAATAGCACGTTTTTATACACGAAACAAACGGCTGTGGTTCACAAGAACTCTAGCGATGGCTTTTGACTGTTGAGAGGAACGGCGATATGCACTAAACCGTCGTCTGCTACGACCCTTGCGTGACCCTGCTTCCGGGCTTTTCTTTTTTTCAAACTTTCACAACTTCGAATTGCACTGATCTTGTCTTGATGAAAAAATAATTCTTTTATGATTAAAGAATGTTTGTGTAACAAGCTGTCAATTTATTATTTAGATTTTAAAAGTTAGGTCTAGCGCAAAAACGCACCACGGTCCAAAAACATTCTGATAATCATCGATCCACGGCTATCGCCAGTTTACATCGATAGAATGAGACCCGAAGGGAAGTAACTCATTTTTGACCTGAGTTCAGGATGGGTCCAACAAGTGTTCGAGACAATCTGCAAAATTAATTCTTTAAAAATTGCTCGCTCTTTACGTAGGGCACCTAGGATGTTCCCGTTTGGTGAGCGTTCAAATGGAAGGGTGTTTGTACTGTGTGTAAAAGCCTGACAGTATCTGTGATGGTTTACGGGAGGCTTACTGTCCGGGAATATTCATAACAGCCGTCCAGCACCAAAACGAGGCGCCATTGTTGTTAAAGACCAAGTCCACGAAAATAAATTCTTTGAAAATTTCTCACGCTCGACAGAAAGCAGCCAGGATGTTCCCGTTCGGTGAGCGTTCAAATGGAAGTATGCTTGTACTGCATGTAGACGCTCGGGGAGCTCTGTGATGGTTTACGGGAGGCTTACTGTGCCTTTAATTAATAACAAATTTGTTCATTAATGTTCATAAGTCCGGACTGAAACGAGGATTCCTTGACCAAAATTTCGATCAATTTGAGTGAAAAAGGAATGTCACCACAGTGCGGCCTCAACTTTTGTAAAAATAAAAAAGCCGGATATGACGTCATCAATATATCTATTAAATTTTTTTTATATATATATATATAAAAAACAAACACATCTGGGGATAATATCTGCAGGAATTCACACGCAAAGTTTCACAAACATTGTCGGTTGTGCGCGCGCGCACACACACACACACATACACAAACAAACACACACACACACACACACACACACACACACACACACACACACACACCATAACCTCATCTACCCAGTAGTAACCCAGTCTACGTTACTTAAAACCTTTAGTCTTAACTTGACTGAATGTAAATTCATACATTTTACTCTGCACTGACATCAGCCTGGGTGTAGGAAGATGTGTGGTATGTGTCTAAGTGCCTGGATGGAAATGGATGGAAAGGTCGATGCTGATTTGCAACGTGGTGTACATGAAAAGGGAGGTATCTTGAAAGGTATCTGGAAAGTCACAGTCCAGCGCGTGTAAACATTTTGGATTCACCATCTCAGATCTGGTTAGGTATTAACAAGGTATAAGATCTTCCTTCCACTTGAATTTGAACACATAATATCCAAAATCAATATTCTCGGTGTTTTCTGCATGTGGAGCATGGAATTTGTTTCTCCTTTATTCTCTTAACAAACACTATTAACAATCAGTTGAATTACTTCATCCGAAAAAGTCTTATTCGGCACAAGAAGCAGTCATGATGTTGATATTTGGAGCGATGTACTTAACCCATTATAACTGTATTCAAAGGAAGGGCTGTGTCTTTTAGAAAACATGGAGGCCAAATATTCGCTTTACATCTCGTGTCTTTCAGAAGACAAGGAGGCGAAGTACTTACGCGTTACATCACGCTGTGTCTTTCACAAGACAGGGAGGCCAGATACTTACGCTTTACATCCCACTGTGTCTTTGAGAAGTCAGGGAGGCCACATACTTACGCTTTACATCATACTGTGTCTTTCACAAGACAGGGAGGCCAGATACTTCCGCTTTACATCACGCTGTGTCTTTCAGAAGACAGGAAGGCCAGATACTTACGCTTTACATCATGCTGTGACTTTCAGAAGACACGGAGGCCAGATACTTACGCGTAACATTATGCTGTGTCTTTCAGAAGACACGGAGGCCAGATACTTACGCTGTACATCACGCTTCACGCCTTGCAGTGTCTTCTTGGTTTGTTCCAGCTCTTGCTTGGTCTGGTTCAACTCTTGCTTGGTCTGGTCCTGTTCTTGCTTGGTCTGCTTCAACCCTTGCTGTGTGTTTTGCAGGGTCTGCTTGGTCTGGTCCTGTTCTTGCTTGGCCTGGTTCAACTCTTGCTTGGTCTGCTTCAAGGTGTTTTGCAGGGTCTGCTTGTCGTGGTCGTGTTCTTGCTGCAGTTGGCTCAGTAGATGCTCAAGCTTGTTTAACCTGTTGGGTTAAAAAAAGAAAAGATGAAGGGCCCATTCCAGAAGCACTATCACCATCACCACACAAAAATACAACAACAACAACATCAGAACAAACAACAGACAGACAGACAGACAGACAGACAGACAATCGGACAAGCAATACGGACTTTAAGGATATCCGACAGACATACAGACTTAACCCATTATAACTGACAGACAAAACGGAACAGAACTGAACGAAATTGAACTGAACGGAACGGAACTTTATCTAACAAAGATTAAAATTTAAGACTGTGGCAAACGGGCAAAAAAACCCGGCACAAGCTGAAGCAAATGCCCTCAACAAAATGTACATCAATTTTCATTAATAATCCGTTAGGTAGTTCAGGGCCGGACTAGGGGGGGGGGTTATAGGGGTTGCGCAACCCCCTCCCCCGGGCTTAAGCATGTACCACCCAAACGCACTATTTTTTGTGGGGGAGGGAGGGGGGGGGGGGGGTTGCATTGCCTAATTTGCCAAACTGTCGAATTTACCTTTTTCGTTCAAGGAGAGGCTTCCTTTCCCTCCAGAAACATCAAAAAACGTTCAGCTTCGCCCCCTTGCAACCCCCATCAAGGGGGCTTCGCCCC